>NW_007731338.1:47818-79498 GCF_000696425.1 Galeopterus variegatus | reverse complement strand
ACCGGCCGGATGTGAGCGACCGCAAGGCTCGGCCTGCTGGGGTCAGTGGGTACTCTGGGGGCGTGGGGAAATGGCAGGCGGGAGACCCCAGCCGAGAGCGGTACTCCAGAGAAAGTCTGCGAATCCTGGCACAGTCCAGCGGCTGGTCAATCCTCCAGGTTCGCTGCTCCTGAGCGCCAAATTCTGACATTGTCGCGTAACAATGGGGGGTTGCGCGGGAGGGGTGCGGCTGGGCACAAGCCGCGGAGTCTGGCTCACAGTGGCTAGGGGGTTTCTAGGGGGCCCCGCAAACTTCCAGAAGGCCAGAGTGATGGCCAACCGCACATGCTCTTTTGTCTCCCTCTCACACACATTTCAGACAGGAGCCACATGCACAAATGAGCAGACAGGCTTAGAGAAGAGAATAACGCATTTTGCGCCTTCAGTCAACACCAAGATGCCAGAGAACAAGTACTGTACAAAGAGTCCTATAGCCTCTCTCTGATAAGACAGGACAGAGAGATAAGCTCAGAGGGGATAAGAGCAGCAGAGGGGGGAAAAAAGAAACCAAGAAAAGAAATAGGGAAACTCAGGATGTAGCCAGGAAGGCATGAGGAACACATAGGAAAACTTGGCTTGAAACCCTGGCTTTGTCACAACTGGCTGTGAGACCCTAGACAAGTCATTTAGGCCTTAGTTTCTCCTGATCTTCAAGGTTCCCTCCATCCCTAACCTTGTGTGGCTTCTATCCTAAGACCAGAGTTCATGGTACCAACTCAACTAAAGTACAGATGACTAGTGCAGATCCTGTGGGTGGTGGCTTGCACAGGGGGTAAAGTCTGCAGCAGTAGTGGAAGGACAGGGATGGCTGGAAGGCTGTCTTCTTAGGGTCAGGCTTGAGCTAGATTTTGAAGATACTGAAGTCAGGGGACTGGCCAAGAGGCTGCAGAGATGGCCATGCCAGGCAATAGGGGAGAAAAGCTGGGGCTCTTGGTGACTTGCTGAGGGGATTTCCTTTTACCCCTCAGTTTCCCCTATCAATTGGGGTCCCCAGCATTATCTGCCTGCCACTTCTGGCACCTGTGAGGAGGGACAGTCCACGGGGCAAGTAGAGATTTATACGAAAGGGCCATGAAATGGATAATGATGAAAACCTCTTAATTCAAGAGCTTTATCCCTTTGACATGTCTAAAAAATGTGTCTGTTACCCAAAATTGTTTTCCAGATGCAGATCTGGGATGTGCCTTGCTCCCTGGATCACCTTGACAAATGGATACCCCCTGGGTTGATTTCCCTCCCTGCCCTGTTGGCAGAGGAGAGGCATGGAGAAGGCCAAGTCGGGCAGAGGGTCACAGTCCTGCAGGCAAGGAGAAGAGATGCTCTCTTGGCAGCTGCGTGTGCACAAGGCTGACATGAACTTGGTCAGGAATGTTAATAGCTGTCAGGGTGATACAGGGTGCGCTGGTGTAAGAGGCAGCACCTGCTACTCACTGAGCAGACTCCACAAGGAGTTTTACATTGCAATCAGCACTGTGTAAGTTTCTAATGAATACTAGAAAACATTATCACAGTGGTTTTCTTTCCTTTTTCCTTCTTTATTTAAATTAAACAAACATTACATTGATACACTTTTGTGGAACAATTCAGAAGTCTCACTTCCTCCCTTCTATTCTTACTAATTGGAACTTCCTGGAAGGAAGGGAGGGGGGAGATTGACATCTTTTTAGATGGAAATATTCCCTTTGGAGGGCCGGGTTTTTCAAACCTCCATTTATTTCTCTAGGATCACCTTGTGGCTAAGGTCAACTTGGACGAGAGAGCAGGAGTTGAGCTGTCCCTCATTTCCAACTGACTGCAACAGTAGTTTTCCAGCGGGGCTCTGAGGAACCTCTCTGGTGCCCGGAGGAGATGGTAGGCAGGGCTTGATCCTAGCTCCCCTTAACCAGGTCAGCATTGCATCATCAATCTGTTTCACGTAATGAGCTTCTAGGTGCGATTCCATTGAAAAAGAGCTTTCCCTCTTTAAAATAAGAAATTTGAAAACCATGGCAATTTTCACCCATTTGCACATATTTGTTGAGCATCTTCTATATATCAAGGATATTCTAAGCACTGGAGACATATCAGAACAATACCTAGCTCCCAGGTCCTCCCTCACATATGGTAGCACATCTTTTACCTATATGTTCTTATACTGGCTTCCCATGTAGACAAGAAGCTCTGTGAGGGCAAGAACTGGCGTCTTGTGTCTTTCATCTCCTCAGAGAACAGTGCTTGCATAGATCTCACTGAACATGGCAGTAGACATTCTGGCCCTGGTTGGGAGTGTGCAGAGGGACTAGAGGAAACTTGCCCTGGGTCATTCATAGAGGAGAGTGGGCATGTAGATAATGAATGGTTGACAGTCCTGTACTTGGAACAGACTGCTAAACAGCTCTGGGATGGAAGAATCCAGTTAAAGCCAGGGACCTGGGGTGAGGAGTGAGCAACCCCACACATACACACACGCACACACTCCATGCATGGAAGCTTGGCAAAAGCACTTGCTTTCTACTTGAGTTTCTCGTTTTATGAACTAGGATAACCCATCAATTTGAAATCCTTACAGGGAAAAAAAGGCACCATGGGCACTAATGGTATTGACATGGAAAAAAAGACTGCCTCCTGCTATATAGAGTAGCCAAAACCTAGCGCTAAAAGAAAAGTTTACACATCGGCCCAAGTCTCACAAGTGAGGAAACTGAGCACTAGAGAAGGCAGGTGACTTGCCACAGGTCACAA
Organism: Galeopterus variegatus; assembly: GCF_000696425.1. Taxonomy (NCBI): domain Eukaryota; kingdom Metazoa; phylum Chordata; class Mammalia; order Dermoptera; family Cynocephalidae; genus Galeopterus; species Galeopterus variegatus. The sequence goes on along the minus strand of NW_007731338.1, from coordinate 76,738 downwards.
TGGGAGTTTGTGACACAGGATTAGAAGCTAGGGCGCATTTCTCTGTTTGGAATGTTTTCCATGCGATCAGAAAGCATCCAAAGGTCACAGAACATCTCGCCAGATAAGAAATTATTTCAGACTTCCCACCTACAAGATTTCTATCAGTTCAACAAATATTTATTGAACATATACTGTGTGCTAATGGAGCTGGCATTTGTGAGGCAATAATGGAAGGATATGACACAGTCCTTGTGTAGCTATCTGAGAAAACAAGAGGCAAAGATTTGAAACAGTTAAATAAAAATAACAGGCAATGTATGAGAAGTGCCAAAATTGGAGGAACAGTGTGTCCAAGGGAACACTCAAAGGGGACAGACTTCTTCCCAGCTCATAGAGAAGGTCCCTTTAAGCTAGGTTGGAGAGAGTTTAGAGAAGTGAAAGACAACCCCACTGCTCAACTCAGAGGGGCTCCCGTCACATTGGGGGGCTAGGGAAAGGAAGATAAGTCCAAGTAAGCTGGGCTAGTCAATGCCCAGGAATTTGTACTTTTAAAGGCTACCCATGTGACTGTGATGTTCAGTGGAGGAATGCACCCCAATTCCTTTCTCCCTACCTCACCCTCACTTTCCCTGAAGTGGAAGTATCAATAATTTTTCTCTACATTTTACTGAAGGGAAAACTGAGAGTCCACAGATTTTCAATGATGTGTTCAAGGTCACTCAGTAAGTAGTGGGGACCCTGGCCTCCTGCCAACCAGTAGAAACAGAAATATCACAAGATACTATCCAAAGGAAGATTTTGCTTTATTCTCTGCAAGACAAGTCAGACCCGCTTGGTTAGCCAGGGAGGCTGTTGCCCGGAGTACAAAAAGGAGCAAGTCTCAAGCTGCCAGGTGTGTGGGACAGAGCCCAGGGTGAGGTTAGTGGCTGGGAGCTTAGAGTTCTAACTCTGCTGTGTGACTCAACCCAAGCCACTTCCCCTCTCTCTTTATGTCTGTTCTTCACCTATTAATAATGATGCCCAACGTCATTGTTGGGATTAGCTACCAGTGATGGAAAATGCACAGTGCAGTTGGTCCCAATGTGATTCCTAGGAACAGAAGGAATCCATAGCCATCTGCCAATTGTTATGAGTAAAATATGTGCTGGCTGCCCTCAGAGCCAGCATATTTTCTTCCTAAGAGGAGAGTGAGCTGGAGGCCTGAGGCCCCCCTTCAGGGGCACTGACCAATGTGGAGGCTATTGAGACCCTGGCAGAAAGCAGTCTAGTCTTAGGAGAAAAAAGAACTAAAAGATGGGTTATCTAGAGGGAAAGCAGCAAACATTCACCAAGAGGAAATTATCTGAAGACTTTGGCAGGACTGAAAAATGGTTAGAATCAGGGCTTGAATTTTTTTTTTTAATTGTGATAAAAAAATTAAATCTATCTATCTATCTATCTATATATCATAAGATTTACCATTTTAACTACTTTTTTTTTAAAAGATGACCGGTAAGGGGATCTTAACCCTTGGCTTGGTGTTGTCAGCACCACGCTCAGCCAGTGAGCGAACCGGCCATCCCTATATGGGATCCGAACCCGTGGCCTTGGTGTTATCAGCACCGCACTCTACCGAGTGAGCCACGGGCCGGCCTGTATTTTAACTACTTTTAAGTGCATGGCTCAGTGGCATTAAATACATTCACATTGTTGTGTAGCCATCACCACCATCCATATTTAGAACTTTATTTCATCTTGCAAAACCAAAACTCCATACCCATTCAACACTAACTCCCCATTCCCTCTTCCCCCAAGCCCTTGGCAACCACCATTCTTTCTGTCTCTATCACTTGAACTATTCTAGGTAGCTCAAATAAGTGGATTCATACAATATGTCTTTTTATGACTGGGTTATTTCATTTAGCATAATGTCATCACGTTTATCCATGGTATAGCATGAGTCAGAATGTCCTTCCTTTTTAAGGCTGAATAATATTCCATTGTATGTATATGCCACATTTTGTTTATCCATTTTTATGTTGATGGACACTTGGGTTGCTTTCACCTTTTGGTTTTGTGAACAGAACTGTAAACATGGGTATACAAATATCTCTTTGAGACACTGCTTTCAATTCTTTTGGGTATATACCCAGAAGTGGAATTGTTGGATCATATGGTACCTCTATTTTTAAAAATTTCTTTGAGGAACCTCCATATTGTTTTTCACAGCAGCTGTACCATTTTACATTCTCACCAGCAATGCACACATGTTCCAATTTCTCATATCCTGGCCAACACTTGTTATTTTCTGTTTTGTTTTGTTTTGTTTTGATAGTAGCCATCCTAATGGGTGAGTAGTATCTCATTTTGGTTTTGATTTGCATTTCCCTGATGATCAGTGATGCTGAGCATCTTTTCATGTGGTTTTTGGCCACTTGTGTATCTTCTTTAAAGAAATGTCTATTCAAGTCTTTTGTCCATTTTTTACTCAGGTTCTTTTTTTACTATTGCTGTTGAGTTTTAGTAGTTCTCTATATATTCTGGATATCAATTCCTTATCAGATATGTGATTTGCAAATGCTTTCTCCCATTCTATGGGTTGCCTTTTCACTGTTGATAAATTTCCTTATCTGAAGACTTTGCAGGGCTTGGATCTTGAACTTGACAAATCTGGATTCAAAATCTGGCTATGTGACATTGGGCAATATACTTAACCTCTTTAAGCTTGCCTTAGTTTTTGCATCTGAAAAATAGGGATGATGCTCACAATAGGATCTAGCTTATAAGATTGCTATTATGATAAGTAAATGAGATTATACATGTAAAATCTTTCCGCAGAGCCTAGCCCAGGTTAAGTGCTCAATAAATGATTGCCTTTATTAGTATCTGGCTTAAGAAGGAACCAGAATGATGTAACTGAAATATGATATTAGTTATTATCAAACGGGTGAGTAGGCCAACAATACTAAGTAACCAATCTGAACACAATAATATTACTTAATACTTAACACCTCTGTAGCAAGTTGCACTTTACAAAGCATTTAAACATTCATCATTCTTTCAACAGGCTCTGCTGGGGACATAACTATGAGTAAGACACAGTCCTACAGAACTGAGTGGTAGAAATCAACAAGGAAAAAGGCAGTTTGGGGCTAGCCAGTTAGCTCAGTTGGTTACAGCATGGTTCAATCCTTGTAATGGCCAGCTCCCCTCACCCCTCACCACAAAAGGGCAATTTCAATCAGGCCTATGAGTGCTAAGACAGAAGTGTAGGGTGCCGGGGGATGGGGGGCACAAAGGAAGAGAATTTCAGATTGGGGGAGGGCTTCTCAGGTGGGTAATATGGACACAGAATTCTACACTATTACAGGGTTAGGGGTAGGAAAGGGGGAGCAGGAAGGCACTGAGTGTTCTGCGTAGAGCAGGAAGCTGGGGTGAAAGAGTTTGGCTCTTTGGGGGAACAGCTCTTAGTTTATTGTGGCTGGAATCTAGATTTTAAGAGGGAGGAGTAGTGTGGGATGAGCCTGGAGAGGCCAGCGGTGCCAGACCACAAAGGGCCTTGTAGACTAGGGCAAGGAATTGGGATTTTTATCCTGAGAATAATAGAGAGTTATTAAAGGGTTTTGAGCATATGAGTGATGTGATGCAACAAGGTTTGCCTTTTAGAAAGATCCCCTTGGCTGCAATGTGGAGAGTGGAATGACGAGGACTCAGCTAAGGAGAGAACAGTGAGGATAGAAGCGGAGGGCTCAAGAAACAATTAGGATAAAACGGAACAGATGTGGGAGCTGACTGGAGGATCTCAATTGACTCTCTTTGACAGTAAGTCAGATATTAGCATCATTTTTTTCATTTGAGATGAGCAATGGAGGTTGAGGAAGGCTTAATGATTTGTACAAGGTCCCGCAGCCAGAAAGAATCCCATTAGGACTCTGGCTTCCCACCTTGACATCTCTTGTTCACTTCGCTAGAAGACACTATCAGAGGAGCTTCTAGATCTTTACGTGTAAATCACCTTTAAGGAACTCAAATCCTGTTCACTCATTGACTGCTATGCAGCACATGATCATTTCAGAGGTATTTTATCTGAGTTTTTAATTGATCATCAATGTACATGGCTTCGAATCCTTGAGCTTCAAGTCGTTCTTTTACCATCCATTCTACTTAGTGTTTACTGAGTAGCCTGTAAGCAAACGCTTCCATCCCAGGGAAGCTCAAATAAAGAGCCTGAGGCTCAAAAAAAGTGGGGCCACATCCTAGCCTTGGCGACTAATTAGCTGTGGGATACAACTGGTCACTTTCTTTTTATAAGCTCCTATCTGAAAACCCAGGGGAATAGGACAAACAAATACATCCTCCCTCTAATTCAGTAACTTTATGAATGTCTTTTAAAATAAGTGCACCCTCAAACTGTGAATAACCACTCTCTCCTCAATCTGTTTAGTAAATTGGGTTTCTGACCTCAAAATACATTCATAGTTGATAGGGATTTGCTCACCAGGGAGTATGTCCCTGCACTGTAGTTGCCGAGCACAGTGTTACCAGGCTCAAACTGTCAACCAAGATACAGGTGTATGTTTGTTTTTATGAGACACTTGTACTACTAAGATTTTTTTTGGTGGGAGTGGGTTCACTGAGTTATAAAGCCAGCAGACAGGAAAAATGAACAAGGACGGAGGTGAAATTACAGTTAATGAAAAACACACCTGATATGCCTATCCTGCGGCATCAAGGAGATAATGAAGAAGTGTCTCTGTGAATGGCAAGGCCCCGCACATGCAGAGGTTGATAATGGCAATATTTTTCTTCCTTCAAACCCCACAAGCCAGGCAAGCCTGTGAGTGAGAATGGCCCTTTGGTGCTGCAAACTCAACCAGGACCAGGGCCTGGCGAGGCTGTGGTTCCTGCTCAATGGGAAGGATGGAACCCTGACGTGCAGCTCCACTCCCAGAGGCTGATCTCCAGGTCACAGAGTCTGTTTGGTGACCCCCTTGGGACATGGGAGGCAAGGTCAACTCCCAACCATCCCCTGCCCCTGCCAGTATGGAGGTTCCTCAAACAACTACAGATAGAACTGTCATATGATTCACTAATCCCACTACTGGATATATACCCAAAAGAATGCAAATCATCATGTTGAAGGGATACCTGCACTCCAGTGTTTATCACAGCTCTATTTACAATAGCTAAGAGTTGGAGCTAACCTAAATGTCCATCAACAGATGACTGGATAAGGAAAATGTGGTATATATACACAATGGAATATTACTTTGCCGTAAAAAGAAATAATAAAATTCTGCCATTCACACCAACATGGACAAAGTTGGAGAAAATTATGCCCTAGGCAGGTAGAAGAGTCACACCATTAATGGTGACAATGATTCCAGAGCCCTTTGATTCATTTGATAAACATTTATCAAACACCTACCTTGTGCAGAGGGCCCTGTGACAGGCATCATGGGTGTTACAAACTTGAGGAAGGCCTGGACGGTCCCCCTAAAGGGCCTGTGCTTTCGTAGGAGAGCTGAACCATATCCACACACATCACTGTAATTCCAGATGGCCTGGGGCAGGGGGAGCAGACAGAGAAAAGAATGCTGCCCGGAGGTGGTGAGTTTGAGTCAGGCTGTAAAGGAGAGCTTTGGACTGTTCTTACTGGGGTGTTCCCTGCCATCTCTGACATTAAATGGTAATCACTTCAGTTTGTGTGGTCTTGGGTTCCTCCCCCTGTCCCACCCTGTTCCTAATGATGGGTCTGCAAAGGGAAAAGACTTGGCCACTTTTGTTGACTGACGGAGGGAGTGGGGTGGGGAAAGAGAGAACCTTTCCCTAAGGAAATCTTTCATCATCATGTAAGTGTCTGTCCTCTCACCTAGACTGCGAACTAGGGCAATCCATGAATCTTAGGCACCTGTGAATCTCCAGCCCCTAGCACAACTGTGGGCATACAGTAGGTGCTCACTGAATGATTCCACGACTATGATCTAGAGTGTTTGTCCTGCAACTTCAAGTGGACAGCCCAGATCTTCATGACCTGCAAAGACACTTGTTACTTTCCTACAGAAACTGTTTACCTGCGGGGATTTTATTTTGCAGTAGGCAGAGGAGTTGCCCTATTAGCCATCCTCCTCACAACAGGTCTTCCATCAAATCTTCTAGGTCTGCCTTCCAGTCAGGACAACGTCCTCTTCTATCCCCTACCACAAAGCTCAGGCTTTTCTTGCAGCCAAGGACCCTCTGAGGCCTTGTGTGCATTTTGACACTGGCCCTGTAGAGACAATGTCCTACCTTTACTGGCCCACCCAGTCAGAGGATGCTGCCTATCTTTTGAAGTCCAAGTCCCTCTCTCCTCTGGGAAGCCTTTCCTAAGAAAAGCCCACACAACTGTGACCTCTCCTTAGTCCCTTGGCCACACAGGTAAACATGCTTGAGTTATTTGAATCATAGAGATATTTCATGTGTAGTTTTTTATCCCAAATAGATGGTGACCCCTCAAAAGGAAATCCCATGTCCCTTAGCTAATACTTCTCTATTCCCTATTACCCCCAGCCCTAAGCAACTGCTCATCTACTTTCTGTCTCTATCAATTTCCCTATTCTGGACATTTCAAATAAATTGAATCATATGTGGCCTTTGTAACTAGCTTCTTTCACTCAGTACAATGTTTTCAAGGTTCATCATGTTGTAGCATGTATCCGTAAGTCTTCATTCCTTTTTATGGCTGAATAACATTCCACTGTATGATTACGCCACATTTTGTTTATACATTAATCGGTCACAAATAACATTGCTATAAACATTCATGTACAATTTGTACAAGTTTTTGTGTGGACATGTATTTTCTTTTATATACCTAAGAGGGGAGTTGCTGGGTCATATGGGAACTTTAAGTTCAAATTTTCCAGGAACTACCAGACTGTTTTCCAAGGTGGCTGCATCATGCAACATTCCCACCAGCAATGTACAAGGGTTCCACATCCTTGCCCATACTTGTTACCTGACTTTTTAATTACAGTCAAAATGGGTAATGAAGTGGTATCTCACTGTGGTTTTGATTTGCATTTCTCTGATGATGAACAACTTTTCAAATGATTATTGTTCATCTCTGTATATCTTCCCTGAGGAAATGTGTATTCAGATCCTTTGCCCATTTTTAACTGGTTTATCTTTTTATTACTGAATTCGAAGAGTTCTTTATATAGTCTAGATACCACTCCCTTATCATATTAGCGATCTACAAATATTTTTTTCCCATTCTATGGGTTGTCTTTTTCACTTTCATGATGGTGTCGTCTGAAGCACAGAAATTTTTAATTTTGATGAGGTTCAATTTATCTATTTTTTCTTTTGTTGCTCACCCTTTTGGCATCATAAATAACAATCCTTTTGTCAAATATGAGGTCATAAATACTTATCCCTATGTTTTTTGTAGTTTTAGCTCTTATATTTAGGTTTTTGATCCACTTGTTAATTTTTATATATGGTGTGGGGCATGACCTAACTTCGTTTACATGTGGTTATACAGTTGCCCCAGCAGTATTTGTTGAAAAGACTATTCTTTCCTCATTGAATGGTCTTGGCACCCTTGTCAAAAATCAGTTGACCACAGACACATCGTTTCACTTCTGAACTCTCAATTCTATTCCATTGATATATGTCTATCCTTATGCTAGTAGCACACTGTGTTGATTATCATTGCTTTGTAGTAAAGTTTGAAATCAGGAAATCTGAGTCCTCCTACTTTGTTCTTTTTCAAGATTGTTTTAGCTATTCTGGGTCACTTGAAATTCTATATGAATTTTAAAATCAGCTTGTCAATTTCCACAGAAAAGCTAGCTGGGATTCTTATAGGGATTGCATTGAATCTGTAGATTACTTTTGGAAGTATTACCATCTTAATGGTATTAAGTCTTCCAATCCAAGAGCATGGGATGTGTTTTCATTTATTTAGACCTTCTCTAATATTTTTCAAGAGTGTCTTGTAGTTTTCAGAGTATAAGTTTTGCACTCATTTTCTTAAATGCATTCCTAAGTATTTTATGATTTTTATGCTATTATAAATGGAATTGTTTTTCTTAATCTTATTTTTGGGTTGTGAATTGCAAGTATATAGATATACAGTTGTTGATTTCTGTATATTGGTCTTGTATCCTGCAACCTTGATGACCTTGTTCATTAGCTCTAAGTTTTTCTGCAGATTCCCTAGGATTTTCTATATACAAGATTATGTCATCTGTAAATATAGATTTACTTTTTTCTTTCCAATCCAGATGGCCTTTTTTTTTCTTGCCTAATTGCCCTAGATAGAACTCTAGTACAAAGTTGAGTAGCTGACATCCTTGTTTTGTTCCTAATCTTAAGGGTAAAGCATCCATTCTTTCATCATTAAGTATGTTAGCTGTGGACTTTTCATAGATGTCCTTTATCAAGTTGAGGAAGTTCCCTTCTATTCCTAGTTTGTTGAATGTTTTTTTATCATGAAAGGGTGTTGGATTTTGTCACATGCTTTTTCTGTATCTGTTCAGATGACCATGTAATTTTTGTTTGATTGTTATGGTATATTATATTAATTAATTTTCAGATGTTAAATCCATCTTATATTCCTAATATAAAACCCACTTTTAGAAGAGTTTGTGAAGTATTCATGTTAGTTCTTCTTTAAATGTTTGTTAGAACTCTGTGGTAAACCATCTAAGCCTAGGGTTTTCTTTTTGGGCAGTTTTCTTCTTCTTCTTCTTCTTATTATTATTGCTAATTCAATCTCTTCACTTGTGACAGGTATATTCATATTGTTTTTTCTCCTTGAGTCAGTTTCAGTAGTTTGCATTTTTCTAAGAATTTGTCCATTTCATCTACCTAATTATTGACATACAACTGTTCATAGTATTCCTTTAAATCCACTTTATTTCTATAAGGTTAGTAGTAATGTTTCCACTTTTATTTCTGATTCTAGTAATTTGAGTCTTCTCTCCTCTTTTCTTCGTCAATCTAGCTAAAAGTTTGACAATTTCGTTAATCTTTTCAAAGAATCAGCTTTTGGTTTTATTGATTTTCTCTATTTTTCTATTATCTATCCCATTAATTTCCACTCTAATCTTTATTATTTCCTTCTTTTGGCTTGCTTTAGCTAAATAACCCTGTGTAAAATGTTTCCTTACAGTATTTGTTTTTGTTCTGGCCCACCTTATCTTCTCTGAAAGCTATCACATTCCATCATTTGATAAGCCTATTTTAAGTTTATTGCTATCCAATGTAAATTAAAATGTCAAGTTAAAACAATTCTTGCAAAGAGAGAGACAGATGTCTAGCCTCTGCAATTTTGCTACTAAATACATGATCCATGTATCAACAGCATTAGCAACACCTGAAAGTGTTATAGAAATGCAGAATCTTAGGCCCTCTGTGGACCTAGTGAATTGCAAAATCACATTTTAACAAGGTCTAGAAAGCACCATTATCAAAGAAAACCAAAGCAATGACCCAGGTATGCCTAGAGGCCCATGTAATGTTGAAGAGCCTAGGTCCAGATTTCAGCTTAGGGAGCAATATGGGAAGAAGCTAAGTTTCATCTAAGGTAGGGACAAGCTTATCTCACTGGCTTTGGACTACTGCAGGTAAACTGAACAGAATGCCAATGGCTAGGCTGGGGAGGAAACTAGAACTCGCAGGGTCCTAGACAGAGAAAGACCTCTTGGAAGGAGAAAGATTAAGTGGTGGCAGTGGAAAAATGAATAAGGGAAAAGCTAGTTCCAGAAGGATATAGATATTTATAATAGCATAAGGATTTTAAAAACATTCAATAGTATACATACACACACACACACACACACACACACATTGGAATGATGCATACAAATGTGATATAAATAAAAACATGTATGGGGATGATAAACAGCATATTTAGGATAGTGGTTACCTCTTGGAAGTTGTATGAGTTATCATGTTGCACAACAAATTAACAAATTACCTCAAAACATACATTTTCCAGGAATCCAGACATCTCTTAGCTGAGTCTTCTGCTTCAGGGTTTCTCATAGGGCTGCAATTGAGGTGTCAGCCAGGGATGCAGTCTCATCTGAAGACTCTACAGGGAGCATCTGCATCCAAGTTCACTCACACCATTTTCATCAGAATTCAGTTCTTTGTGGGTTGTTGGACTAAGGACTCAGTTCCTCACAAGCTGTTGGCAAGATGCCTTGATTCCTTGATTCCTTTGCTGTGTGGGCCTCCCCATACAGCATCTGACAACATGGCAGCAGGCTTCATTAGAGTGAGCAAGTGAGAGTGCCAGCAGGATGGAAGTCGTAATTTTTTGTAACCTAATTACAGAAGTGGTATCCATGACTTTTGTCATATTCTATTCTTTCTATTCATTAGAATCAAGTCACTAGGTCCAGCCCACACTCAAGGGGAGGGGATTACAGAAGGGCATGAATACCAGATGATGGGGATCATTGTGGGTCATCTTTGAAAGCTGCTAGTAAAAGCAGAGTGTTAGTAAAAGAGAATTCTAGTGTGTGGGTACACAGGGGACTCCAACTATAGCTGTAGTGGTTTATTTCCTAAGCTGGCTGGTGGGCACATGGGTATTTATGATCATGTTTTATATATCTTTTTATAGGTCTGAAATATCTCCTAATACAAAAGAAAAAAAATTAAAGTTAAATGAGCCTAATCTCAATCTGCTGAAGAAAAATAGGATGAAGGACCAGAGAAAGGGAAAGGCCCGGGGGTTTGGGGGTTGGTTGCCTTGTTTCTACTTTTAGTTAAAGCTTTCTAGGTACTCTCTAGTTAGCATTGATGCCTTCTTCTCCCATATTATATAGTAGCACATCTCACAGTCTATCTCATGTTAATATTATTTACATATATATGTATGTGTGGGTGTCTATCTATCTCCCCACCCCCATAGAGATTGTCGGGTTCTGGAAGGTTTAGACCTTATAGGATTTTATTTATCTTTCTATCCTATGTCACTTAGCACTGTGCTCTACACATAGTAGGTGTTCAATAAATGTTTGCTAAACTTAAGTGGACTTAATGCTTCCCCACCTCATTTTGGCATTTGTGTTAAAATGTATCTTAGTATTTGTTATGTCCAAACCAAAGGGTGAAATAGAAGGCATAAATCCCTTCGTCACCATTATTAAGCAGATAGAGAGGTAAAAATAAGTAGTTGCCCATATAATGTGGTGAGGTACCCCAAAATCCTCTCCCAAATAATATTTTCCCCACCATTGGAGCCTGCTTTTCCTTTATTACAGAATTCTTTCTTTGGGTTAAGGCATTATTTCCGGAAGTACTCTCTGCTAAAATATAAATAAGCTTCAAATGAAACTCTATCAACTTTAGTGCAATAGTCCTTACTGTCATACTTCTTAATTTTGGGGAGGGGAGAGTGACCTCTGAGAATTCAAAGAAATCTGTGGATACCCCTGTCTTAGTACATTTCTGTTGCTTGTAACAAAATGCCTGAAATTGGGTGATTTATAAGAAAAAAAATTTATTGCTTAGTTTCTGAGGTGGGAAGTCCAAAGTCCAGAGAACACATCTGATGAAGGTCTTGTTTGGTGGTGGCTTTACAGCAATGCTGGGGTCTCACATGGCAGAAAATGGTGGATCAGAGAGAGAGAAACTCTCATGTGCTCTCCTTTTAAAGCCCTCAGAACCACGCACATGACCGCCACTATTAATCCATTCACTCTGGCATGGTCCTACAATCTAATCACCACTTCAAGGCCCCACCTTGCAATTACCATAATAGGATTTCCCACCTTCAACAGTTACAGTGGGAATTAAGCTTCTAATATATGAACTTTGGGGGACACAATTCAATCAATCCACAGCATTCCACTCCTGGCCCCCAAAGTTCATGTCCTTCTCACAGGTAAATACATTCATCCCATCCCCAAAGTCTTAACTTGTTTCAACTCAAAAGTCCAAAGTTCAAAATTCCATCTGTGAAATCAAAGCAAGTTACCTACTTCCAAGAGACAATGGGGGGACAAATGTGGGGTACATATTCCCATTCAAAAAGGGAGAAATAGACCACAAGAAAGGTGTAACAGGCTCCAAACAAGTCCGAAACCCAGCAGGGCAGGTATCATATCCTAAAGCTGGTGAATCGTGTACCTTAACTCCATGTTCGATGTCCTCTGCACACCAGTGTGGCGGTTGGACCCCCAAGTCCTCAGGCAGCTCCACTCATATGGCTTTCCTGGTCTCAGGCAATACTTCAGCTCTCACAGGATGGCATTCCATTCTGGTAGCTCTAAAATTCTGCAGTCTCCATGGTGGTCCCACTCCTATGGCTCCACTAGGCATGGCTCTGGTGAGATTTTTCTGCTGCAACTCTGTCCCCATGTTTCTGCTTGGCATTGCTCTAGTGAAGGCTGTCTGTGGTAACTTCTGCCCCTACAACAAATCTCTTCCTGGGCCCCCAGGCCTTTCCAGACATCCTTCGAAATCGGGATAGAGGCTCCCAAGCCTTCACAGCTGAGGCATTCTGCAAGCCTGCAGACTTAACACCACGTGGACACCACCATGGCTTCTGGCTTATGTTTTCCAAAGCTGCAGTTCCAGCCATGCCTGGAGCCAATTTAGCCGCAGCTAGAGCAGAAGCAGCCAGGGTGCTGGTGTGGGAAGGAGCATCCCAAGGTGGTCCTGGGCAGTGAGCCCATGGAGGGGACCTCAGACCTGTTCCCCAAGACCATTTGATCTCCCTAGGCCTCTGGGCCTATAATGGAAGATACAGCCTCCGAGATGTCTGAAATGCCTTCAAGGTGTTTTTTCCATTCTGTCAATAATCTCTTTCTTCTGTACTAATCTCCTTAGCAAACAGTCACTAGGATGTACCACTGTGTTTATCTCCTGAAAATGCTCTCTGCTTCCCTACCACATATCCAGGTGGTAAATTTTCTATATCTTTATGCTCTGCTTCCCTTTCGAATTCTGGCTTTATTATGGGCCGGCCCGTGGCTCACTCGGGAGAGTGTGGTGCTGATAACACTAAGGCCACAGGTTCGGATCCCATATAGGGATGGCCAGTTAGCTCACTGGGTGAGCGTGGTGCTGACAACACCAAGTCAAGGGTTAAGATCCCCTTACCAATCATCTTTAAAAAAAAAAAAAAAATTCTGGCTTTATGTTATGCCTTTGTTGCCATAACTCAGTGCAGGCTGTTACAAGTAGCCATGAAGCTTCCTGAATATTTTGCTGCTTACAAATTTCTTCTGCCAAATACCCTGGGTCACCGCCTTGAAGTTCCACATTCCATAAAACTTTTGGGCATGAACAGAATGCAGCCAAGTTCCTTGCCAGTTCAATAACAAGGGTGATCTTTGCCCCACTTTCCAGTAAATTCCTTCTTATTTCTATCTGAGACCTTGTATTAGTCCATTTCTGTTGCTTATTACAAAATACATAGAACTGAGTAACTTGTAAGAAAAAGAAATTTAATTGCTTACAGTTTCGGAGGCTGAAAAGTCCAAAGTCCAGGGAACACATTTGATGAGGGTCTTGGTGGTGGTGACAGTGACCCAGGGGGGGGTCTCACATAGCTGAAAATGGCACAGCAGAGAGAGCGATAGTTCCTCGTGCACTCTCCTTTTAAAGCCCTCAGAACCTTACCCATGACCATCATTATTAATCCATTCACTAGGCATGGTACTACAATCTAATCACTTCCTCAAGGCCCCACCTTGCAATTAACATAATAGGATTTCCCACCCTCTTAACACTGTCACACTGGGGGTCAGGTTTTGGGTGGACACTCAATCCAAGGCATTTTGCCCCTGGCCCCCCAAAACGCATGTCCTTTTCACATACAATACTTTCATCCCATCCCCAAAGTCTTAACTTGTTTCAACTCAAAAGTTCAAAGTTTAAAGTCCCATCTGTGATATCAAAACAAGTTATCTACTTCCCAGATACAATGGTGGGACAAGCATAGGGCATATATTCCCATTCAAAAGGGGAGAAATAGGCCAAAAGAAAGGTGTAACAGGTCCCAAACAAGTCTGAAACCCAGCAGGCAGGCATTAAATCTCAAAGCTGGTGAATCACATACCCTGACTCCATGTTCCACATCCTCTGCATGCTGGTGTGGGGGTTAGGTCCCCAAGTCCTCAGGCAACTCCGCTCCTATGGTTTTCCTGGTCTGAAGTGATACTTTAACTCTTGCAGGCTGGCGTTGCACACTGGTAGCTCTACAATTCTGGGATCTCCGTGGTGGTCCCGCTCTCACGGCTCCACTAGGCATGGCACTGACAGGGTTTCTCTGCTGCAACTCCGACCCCATGTTTCCACTTGGCATTGCTTTAGCAAAGACTCTTCGGTAACTCTGCCCCTGTGACACATCTATTCCTAGGCCCCCAGGATTTTCCATACATCCTTTGAAATCAGGGTGGAGGCTCCCAAGTCTTCACAGCGCTGGCATTCTGTGAGCCTGCAGACCTAACACCACGTGGACGCTGCCAAGTCTTCCAGCTTGTATTTTCCAAAGCTGCAGGTCCAGCCACACCTGGGGCCAATTTAGCCATGGCTGGAGCAGCCAAAGCAGGTGGGATGCTGGTGCTGGAAGCAGCTTCCTGAGGTGGCCCTGGGCAGCAAGACCATGGAGGGAGCATCAGGCCTGTTCCCCTGGACCATTCTGTCTCTCTAGGCCTTTGGGCCTGTAATGGAAAATGTAGTCTACAATATCTCTGAAATGCCTTCAAGGTCTTTTCTCCCTTCTCTTGACAATCTCTTTCTTCTGCACTAATCTGCCAATGGTTGTACACCATTGAGTTGTTCTCCTGAAAATGCTCTCTGCTTCTCTACCACATGGACAGGCTGCACATTTTCCAAATCTTTATGCTCTGCTTTCCATTTAATTATAAATTCTGGCTTCATATCATGCCTTTGCCACCATAACTAAGTGTAGGCTGTTGCAATTAGCCATGTGGCTTCCTGAATGTTTCGCTGCTTAGAAATTTCTTCCACCAATACCCTGGTTCAGCATCTTTAAGTTCCACATTCCATAAAATTTGGGGGCATGAACAGAATGCAGGCAAGTTCCTTGCCAGTTCATAGCAAGGGTAATCTTTGCCCCATTTTCCAATAAGCTCCTTCTCATTTCTATCTGATATCTTAGGATGGTCTTTATAGTCCATATTTCCATAAGCATTCTGGTCACCACCATATAACCAATCTCTAAAACTTTCCCTGGTTTTCTTGTCCTCTAAACTTTCACCAGCATCTAGGCTTTTTCTAGCCTATTCCTCCAAATTCTTCCAGTGTCTCAACACTCAGTTCCAAAGCTGCTTCCACATTTTCAAGTGTTTGTTATAAGCAACACTCCACTTCTCTGGTATCAATTTTCTGTATTAGTCTTTTTCTGTTGCTTATAACAAAATGCACAGAACTGGGTAACCTGTAAGAAAATGAAATTTACTTCCTACAGTTTCAGAGGCTGAGAAGTCCAAAATCCAGGGGACACATTTGATGAGGGTCTGGGTGGTGGTGACAGTGACCCAGGGGTCTCACATAGCAGAAAATGGCACAGCAGAGAGAGAGATACTTCCTCGTGCACTCTCCTTTTAAAGCCCTCAGAACCATACACATGACCACCATTATTAATCCATTCACTACTGCATGTCCTACAATCTAATCACTTCTTCAAGGCCCCACCTTTCAATTACCATAATAGGATTTCCCACCCTCAACAGTTACAGTGGGGATTAAGCTTCTAATATATAGAGTTTGGGGGGACACAATTCATTTAGTCCACAGCAACCCCCCACTCCAAATGCATTTTATAATTTCAAGTGAGAATTCAAGAACTTTCTAGTGAAACTGCTACTCCTTTTCCTTCAAAAGCTGGAATTATGGCCTTGAGGGAATAAATGCCCACTCTTGGATATTTCAAGGTTGAAGGACCACAGAGGAAGAATAATGATTGGGAAGTGGGAGCACTGTCTGGAGAGCCAAGAATTAGGTGGAGTGTTTCAATACTGAAAGACCACAGGCAGCCCTGAGGTAGCATCATGGCTGAAAATGCCTGGTTCAGGGGGACCCATAGGGAAGTAAGGAGGGAGGCAAGAGGCTTATAGAATAGTTTGGGATTTTATGAAAGAACAACATACTTAAAATTGCCATTAAAGTCTATGCTAGGATTTTTAAAAAAATCTTGATATTGCAGGGGCTGGCCCGTGGCTCACTCGGGAGAGTGTGGTGCTGATAACACCAAGGCCATGGGTTCAGATCCCTATATAGGGATGACCGGTTAGCTCACTGGGTGAGCATGGTGCTGACAACACCAAGTCAAGGGTTAAGATCCCCTTACTGGTCATCTTTAAAAAAAAAAAAAAAAAAAAAATCTTGATATTGGAAGTGCAACTGGAACTACAGTAGTTGTGTTTGGAGAAAATTTCATTTTTAGAACCTTTAGGACGTTCCAGGTGAAGATGGAAACCCTAGCCATCATTATTGATGTCCAGAAAGGGTGGTAATCATACACATGCTCAGAATGCAGATTTTCTTCACAATACTGATATGCTTTATGATTGCTATACTTATGGTCCATGCAGCAGAATAAAAATCCATCACTTTAGGACAAACTGTTAAATAACCTTTAGGGGGAAATGAAGACGACAGCTGTGTGCTCATTCTGTACGACTCAGGGTGGCACTTCCCCATTCCCAAAATAGCAATTACAAACTTTAAGCAGAAAATTTAGTTTAACTAAGTAAACCTGGAATAAATGTCAAATATAGCACATGACCCCAATTACCACAGCCATATTCTCTGTCCCTTTCTTAAGAAAACATGTTTGTGTCTCTTCATAAAAATTGGCATGGTAACCTGGCCTTCTTCTCTTGTGAAAGAGAAATGCTTCAATACACACCCTACTTCTTGCTTGCCCCAGAAGCAAAGAACATGCCTTGGAAGCCTGGACCCTTTGAAGGGTTGCAGACCCGTGCTGTTTGTCTTTGCAATCACTTTAATTCCCCGAAATAAGTCCTTGACTTTTCTGAAATTCTCAGAAGAGAATCTGAAAAGATGAGGAGAATGCAGGAACATATTTATAACCACATTCTTATACCACATTTATTACCTCAAGCTCATTTTCTTCACAAAGGGAAGCCTTTGCAAAATTCATAAAGGAATAGGCTCTGAAAGGGTTTTAAAGTTCTTAAAAGTTCATAGAAATAGGATTTACCAAATGTTCAAAAATAATTACGATGAATCACAATCATGAAGAAACGGTTTTCTGTCTTTATTAAGAAGTTATTTTTAAAGTGTTTCTTCATGAATCATGCAAAATAAGTAATAGCAACATAAATTGTCATCTTCATAACTACTTCAGAGAGGGTAAATCTAGCTTAAAAAAAACACAATATTTTAATTGAAAACTATTTTCTGCACAGTAAAGGAAATGATAAAGTAATGAAAGAAACAATATACCTCCCAAATGTAGATTATATCATTATTAAATAATAGTGTTCTTAATTTTCATTCAATTTTAATTCACAGTAAAGCTCTAAATTATCTAATTAATTATGCCACGGTAAAATGGCAAGCCCTTCTAGATTATCCAATTCTTTTAGGATTAGAGCAGCATTATACCCTAGTTCTTGAAACTGTAATCTATTTTTTTTTTAGAGAGAAACATATTGATGATACAATCTATGAACTCTTTGTCCGGAATGGTTTCTACTCAAAGCAAAGCAAGGAACACTGAATACTTTCACAGATATTAACACCACATGCCATTCCTTTGTTAAAAAAAAATTGGAAGTATTTTAGTAAATAAGTGTTACCTCTAGTCTCAGGTCTTTTTGTTCTTATCACTACATGATTATCAACCATCTGTTGTACTGGCATTCATATTCTCAGGACACAATGTTTTGAATTGAGTGGAAGGCATTTGGTGTTTACAGAACTGTACTGAGATGTTACCACTACTAGACCCCTCACTATATCAGGTGTTTCTCCCACAATGACAGTTGACATTTCTAAGGGCACCCCCATAAAGTTGTATTGTAACATAAATCACGTCTCTGTTTCCCATTGGACTGTAAACTTCCTGAAAGCAGAAACATGCCTTTTTTACCTTTAATATTATTTAACACAGTGCCTTGAGCACAGTAATAATGATAAAGAAAATAATGATAATAATAACCCTTACTGAGCACTTACTGTGTACCAGGCCCTATATTCTAAGTACTTCACATGATTAACTCAATTAATCCTCACAATGACCCTATGAGAAAGTTACTATTTACCCACATTTTACAAATGAGGAAACTCAAGTACCCACTGGTTGAATAACTTGTCCAAGGTCATAAAGCTAAGTAAATACAGGTTGAGTAACTTGTGGAAGGCTATACAGAGCCAGGATTTGAACCTGAGCAGTCCAGCTCCAGAGTAATGCTCTTAACCTCTAAATGGTATGCTCTGCTGCTTAGAACACATGTTCAATAATTTTCAAGGCAAATATTTGTTTATTTGACTTTTCTCTAAACACATATTGGACCTTAAACATGTAAATGAATGTAGTCTTTCGAAGATATTGCCCTGGAAAGCTGCTATTGCTCAAAACCTTTCATGATTCCTTCTTTGGAGCTGTTTTCAGAGCCAGTTTATGAGTCACTGAAGAAAAGTAGTCAATATATTATGACCATAGCTCATTTTAAAATAAAGACAGTGTTACTCAATTTGATGAACCTTATTTTCCCAACTTGTTTCTGAATAACATTTTCCAAAAATCATTTTCCATTTAAAGAATAAAGATTTGCTGTCATTTAAGATGGTCCAAAAAAACGATGCAGAGATATTTTTCAATCAACTAACAAACATTTACTGAGGAACTATTTCTGCACATTCTTGTCTCCAGTGATACCAAAAATCTAACAAGACATCTTCCCTACCTTCAGGGAGACTCAGCCAGATGAAAGAGAGACAATCCAGTGTGACAAGTGTTTTGACAGATGTAAGCACAGGATGTCCAAGAGCTCAGAGGAGGGGCATCAAACCCAGCCTTGGGGGTGAGGGCAGGCTTCCTGAAGGAAGGATGTGATGTCTAATTTTACTCCCAAACGACAAGTACTGTGGTTGTTACCAAACCAACAGAATAAGGGCACAGACTTTTAAGGTGGCTACATTAGAGAGATTATGTCTTGGGATGGGTACACCCTATCATGTTTTTAAAAGACAATAATCACAATATTTTACAGTGATACCTAGTACTCAAGTTTTCTTTTTTCTTTCTTTCTTTTCTTTTTTTTTTTTTAAAGATGACCGGTAAAGGGATCTCAACCCTTGGCTTGGTGTTGTCAGCACCAAGCTCAGCCAGTGAGCTAACCAGCCATCCCTTATAGGATCCGAACCCATGGCCTTGTTGTTATCAGCACTGCACTCTCCCGAGTGAGCCACAGGCCAGCCCCGTACTCAAGTTGTTTTAGCCTTTAAATAAAACTTGGAAACATTTGTCAATGGTAGTTTAAAAGCTGCCTGAGTTTTAAGTATGTTTGAGTGTGGTTTGCTTTTGTAACTGAACTACTTACAACAGTTCCCCTAAAGAATTTTGCTGATGGAGTAGAGAGAAAACAAGCCGACATACTAAGGTGTTGATCGTTATCAGAGTCTACCACAGCAAGAGAAATGGCTGCTCTGGCGGAGACTTACGCTTTTCTCAATATATCAATTTGGAGGACTGTAACTTTGAACCATGAGGGGTGGGAGATACAGCAACCCAAGAAAGGGCTGCACTACATTTTTGTGGCTTACCGACTCTTAAAAACCAAACAGACCTGGGATCACACAAAACTGTCCTTAGAGAGAGGAAAAGGTCTTGAAAGGACGGAAAGTATTGTCCAGCGTGGGTGGAGCTAAGCACTTAGATAAGATGAAAGGTTGTGGGAAGTGTTCTACCCTAGTTGCACGCAGAGGCAAAAGTTGGAAGGCTCTCTTCTCTGTAATCCTCATCCCCTAGGTGGCCTGACCCTAACTCTGTAGAACTGTTATAGAGAGCAAGAAGTAGGACATGTAACAAGAAAGCTTAGATGAGGATTAGGAGGCCTCAGGCATGAGATATCACCTGGGAAAAACAGGCCTGTATTAGTCTGTTTTGTGTTGCTATAACAGAACACCTGAAACTGGGTAATTTATAAAGAAAAATGAAATTTATTGCTTACAGTATCTGACGCTGAGAAGTTCACAGTCCATCTGGTGGTAGCGACAGTTACCCAGGGGTCTCACGTTGCAAGATGGTGGAAACAGAGAGAGCAGAAAGAGCAAGAGAGACATACTCTCTTTTTTAAAGCCCTCAGAATCATTCCCTGACCACCATTTTTAATTCATTCACTACTGCATGGTCCTACAATCTAATCACCTCCACCTTTCAATTACCATAATAGGATTTCCCACCCTCTTAACAGTCACAGTGGGGACTAAGTTTCTAATACATAGAACTTGGGGGACACAATTCAAGCTCCAGTGAGTTTTGGGGAGACATAATTCAATCCACTACAAGGCCTTTCTGGGATTTGAGAGTGAAATAACCTTGGGTAGGAGAATACCCTGAGCACAAGTGAGAAAAGAATACCTGGCAAGCAAAGGACAACAAAGACAAACTTGATCTGCTTCCCAAATCTGTCTAGAGCTGGGTCCAGTGAGCTCAAAGAGTAGAGAGCAAGAGATGGTAGGAAAGGAAAGATAATTTTCCTGTTCTATCTGCCTCTCTACCATTTATTTACTCATTTAGCACATGAAATGTTTAAAGAACCATGATAGGGTGCTGAAGGACTACAGAAAAGAAGGTAATATAGTTTTTGCCCTCAGGCAGCTTATAATCCTGAGGGACTCTGATGCTGTGCAGAAGCTATATCTTACCCTTAAGACACAGAACAGTGAAAGAAATGGTAGAACATCCTTCTCCAGACCCACCACAGCTTCTCTCCAACACTACCATCAGTCATCTCTGGGGACAGAAGGTGAGATCACTCTTCTCTGGAAAGTTCCCATTCAGTCCTAGAACTCTAATTCTTTTGAGAGGCTGCAGAATAATAGTTTTCAAACATTGGTCTGGGAGTCCTATGATTCATGAGTCAACTCCAAGGACTAGGGGATATTTGAAGAACATTTTCTCAAATCTTGATATAATTCAGCCCTAGAAGGCTATTCATCTCACACACCTTTAATTAGCCCAGACTCATGAAAATCTACAGGTGTGGATTTTACATTCCCTCTGTGCTCCCTGTACGTAGGGAAATAAAAAAATTATATTCAAAATTTCAATAACCTACCTATTGCATAAAGCAGCATTATTTAAATGTTTTTTTTTCTTCTTATCAGTTAAACTCTTTTTTCAAACAAATTTCCCAGAGAGCATCCACACATAAAACATAAAAACAGAGCAATTCTGACCAAGGTAGGCTAGGAGTCAAAGCTTTGACTTTTCAGCTCTCTTTTCCTCCATTCTCTAATGAGACCCATTAACACCTCTGTCTTAGTCTATTTGGACTGCTAGAACAAAATACCATGGACTGGATGGCTTATAAACAACAGAAACTTATTTCTTACAGTTTTGGAGGTTGGGAAGTCCAAGGTCAAGGCACCAGCAGATTTGGTGTCTGGTGAGGGTGTGCCTCCTATATAGGGTCTTTTCATTGTAACTTCAATGGCAGAAGGGGTGAGGGAGCTCTCTGGGGCTTCTTTTATAAGAGCACTAATCCCATTCATGAGGGTTATGCCCTCATTACCACCTAATCATCTCCCAAAGCCCCCACCTCCTAATACCATCACCTTAGGGGTTAGGATTTCAACATATGAATTTGGGGGTGGGACGGAGATATAAATATTCAGTCTGCTGCAACCTTACTCTGCAGAATGCAGTTTAAAAACTGATATAAAAATATTTTGTGTAAAATCATTGATTTATCAGGTTAGCAGAAAATAAGGTAGGAACCTAAAAAAAAAAACCCTACTGCTCTGAATAACATTTTAAAATATTCAAATGACATAGTCAACCTTTAAATTTCCATAAAAAAAGAGGAAGCAATAGTACATGAAATCCAAAAATCAATAGTATTGAGCCCTGGAAAGCATGGCATTATGTTCTGGGGCAGGACAGAAGATTTACATTTCCCTTTGAGCTTGGATTAGGCAATGCTCCTCGACCTCAGCACTACTGACATTTAAGGCCTGATAACTCTTTGTTATGAGAAGCTGTCCTATGCATTGTAGCGATGTTTAGCAGCAGCAGAAGCAGCCTTGGCCTCTACCCACTAGATGTGACAGCCCTCTCCCCCCAACTGTGACAGCTGAAAATGTCTCCAGACATTACCAAATGTCCTCTAGGAGGCAAAATTGCCCCTAGTTGAGAACCACTGATAAAAGTATGTGCCTGAGTACACAAAAGTTTCCAGTGTTGCAGGTGGCATATATAATACAAGTGGCATTTAAATGGTGATGAAGACAACTTACACCCAAATTACAAAAAGTTGACCATATCAAGTGTTAGATCTGATAATGGTTTCATGGCACCAAGAGTGTCAATTTTGACATCCTTCAGCTTGGTTCCATGCAGAAGTCACTCTGTGGGCTAGTTTGGGCAATCAGAAGTTGTCCTCCACCACTAATATCTCCTTTATTGACCCTACCATGGTACCTAAAATATGTCACTTTCTCTGGTTCCTTAGGAAAGGGAACACACTAAGCCACCATAATTCATGAACGATGAATTATGATTACCGTTCTTTGAATTTTTAAAAATTGTGGTAAAACAGATATAACAAAATTTACTATATTAGTCTGTTTTTGTTGCTTATAACATTAATACCTGAAACTGGGTGATTTATAAAGAAAACGAGATTTATTCCTTACAATTTTGGAAGCTGGTAAGTCCACAGTGCAGGGAACACATCTGGTGAAGGCTTTGGTGGTGGCGACAGTGACCCAGGGGTCTCATGTGGCAGAAAATGGCAGAGCAGAGAAAGACTAACCTCTCAAGTGCTCTTCTTTTAAAGCCCCCAGAATCATGCCCATGGCCACCATTTTTAATCTATTCACTAGACATGGTTCTCAAAACCAAATCATCTCTTCAAGGCCTTACCTTTCAATTACCATAATAGGATTTCCCACCCTCTTAACAGTCACAGTGGGGATCAAGCTACTAATACATAAATCTTGGGGAACACAATATCATTCTGCACCTGGCCCCCAAAGTTTAAGTCCTTCTCCCAGGCAAATACATTCATTCCATCCCCAAAGTCTTAACTTGTTTCAATTCAAAAGTGCAAAGTCTCAAGTTCCCATATATTAAATCAAAACAAGTTATCTACTTCGAAGATATAATGGTGTGACAAGCATAGGGTACATATCCCATTCAAAAAGGGGAAAATAGGCCAAAAGAAAGAGGTAACAGGTTCCAAACAAGTCTAAAACCCAGCAGGGCAGGCATTAAATCTTACAGCTGGAGAATCATGTACCTTGACTCCTTGTTCAAGGTCCTCTGCATGCTGGTGTGGGGGTTGGGTCCCCAAGTCCTCAGGCAGCTCCGCTCCAATGGCTTTCCTCGTCTCAGGTGATACTTTAGCTCTCGCGGGCTAACGTTGCATGCTGGTAGCTCCACAGGTCTGGGGTCTCCATGGCGGTCCCACTCTCATTGCTCCACTAGGCATGGAGCTGATGGGGTTTTTCTGCTGCAACTCCGACCCCACGATTCCACTCAGCTCTAACAAAGACTCTATGTGGTGACTCCGCCCCTGTGACAGATCTCCTCCTGGGCCCCCAGACTTTTCCACATATCCTTTGAAATCGGATAGGGTGGAGGGTCCCAAGTCTTCATAGCTCCGGCATTCTGTGAACCTGCACACCTAATACTATGTGGATGCTGCCAAGGCTTCCAGCTTATATCTTTCAAAACTGCAGCACCAGCCACACCTGGGGCCAATTTAAGCCAAGGCTGAAGCAGCCAGGATGCTGGTCTGGGGAGCAGCATTCTGAGGTGGCCCTGGGCAGTGAGGCCATGGAGAGCACCTCAAACTTGTTCCCCAAGACCATCCTGTCTTCCTAGGCCTCTGAGCTTTCGTAATGGAAGGGTTGGCCCCAGAAGCTTCTGCAGTGCCTTCAGGGCCTTTCCCCCCTTCTCTTGATAATCCCTTTCTTTTGTACTAATCTGAGTACCATTGTATTTTCCTCCTAGAAATGCTCTCTTCTTCTCTACCACATGGCCAGGCTGCAAATTTTCTAAATCTTTAGACTCTGCTTCCCTTTTAAATTCCGGCTTTACATCATGCCTTTGCCATCATAACTCAGTGTAAGCTGTTACAAACAGCCATGCAGCTTCGTGAATGTTTTGCTGCTTAGAAATTTTTTCCACCAAATACTCTGGTTCACAATTCTTAAGTTCCAGCTTCCACAAAGTCCTAGGGCCTGGACACAGTGCATCCAAGTTCCTTACCAGTTCATAGCAAGGTTGATCTTTGCCCCAGTTTCCAATAATTTCCTTCTTACTTCTATCTGAGACCTCCTTAGACTGGTCTTCGCAGTCCATATTTCCATAAGCATTCTGCTCACCACAGTTTAGCCAGTCCTTAAAACATTCCAAACTTTCCCTGGTTTTCTTGTCTTCTAAACTTTCACCAGCATCTTAGGCTTTTCCTAGCCTGCTCCTCCAAATTCCTCCAGCCTCTCCCCAACACCCAGTTCCAAAGCTGCTTCCACATTTTCAAGTATTTGTTATAAGCAGCATCCCACTTTTCTGATACCAATTTTTTTTTTTTTTTTTTTTTTTTTTGTATTAGTCCGTTACTGTTGCTTAGAATGAAATACCTGGAACTGGGTAATTTATAAGAAAATGAAATTTATTGCTTACAGTTTCAGTCCAAAGTCCATTGAACACTTATGGTAAGGGCCTTCTTTGTTGGCAGCTTTACAGCAATGCAGGGGTCTCACGTGGTAGAAAATGGCAGAGCAGAGAGAGACTAACCTGCCATGGTTAGCCCTCAGAACCGCACCCCTGACCACCATTTTTAATCCACTCACTAGGCAGGGTCCTCAGAATCTAACCACCTTTTCAAGGCCCTTCCTTTCAATTATCATAATAGGATTTCCCAACCTCTTAACAGTCACAGTGGGGATCAAGCTACTGATACATAAAACTTGGTATACACAATCCATATTCATTTACCATCTTAAGCATTTTTAAGTATACAGTTCATTATTACTAAATACATCCATAATAGTGTGCAACCATCACCATCATCCATCTCCATAACACTTTTCATCTTGTAAATCGAAAATTCTATATTATTAAACATTACCCCCTTCCCCTCAGCCACTGAAACCACCATTCTATTTTCTGTCTCTGATTTTGACTACTCTTAAGTATCTCACATAAGTGGAATCATATAGTATTTGTTTTTTTGTGATTGCCTTATTTCACATAGCATGTCTTCAAGGTTCATCTATGTTGTAGCATATGTCATAATTTCCTTCCTTTTTAAGGCTTATTAATATTGCATTTTATGTATGTATCACCTACTGCTTATCCATTCATCTGCTGATGAACACTTGGGTTGCTTCCACACTTTAGTTATTGTGAATAATGCTATGTATGTGGTGTACAAATATCTGTTCGAGACCCTTCAAGAAAAGAATTGCTTGGATATTCTTTTGGATATATACCCAGAAGTGGAATTGCTGGATCATATGGTATTTCCATTTTTAATTTTTTGAGGAACCATCACACTGTTTTCCATAGAGACAGTATCATTCTTATATTCCCACCAACAGTGCAAGGGTTCCAATTTCTCCCCATCCTTGTCAACGCTTATTATTTTCTGTTTCTCTGTTTGTTTTGATAGTAGCCATCCTAATGGGTGTGAAGTGGTATCTCCTTGTGGTTTTGATTTTCATTTCTCTAGTGATTAGTAATATTGAGCATCTTTTCATGTGCTTTTTGGCCATTTGAATATCTTCTTTAATATCTATTCAAGTTTTTTGCCCATTTTTGAATCAGATGGTATGTTTTCTTGTTGTTGAGTTTTAAGAGTTTTCAATGCATTCTGGATATTTATCTCTTATTAGATATATGATTTGCAAACATTTTCTCCCATTCTGTGGGTTGCCTTTTTACTCTGTTGATATTGTCTTTTGATACACAAAATTTTAAAATTTTCATGAAGTCCAATTTGTCTGTTTTTTCTTTTGTTGCCTGCGGCCTTGGTGTCATATCTAAGAAATCACTGCCAAATCAAATGTCATAAAGCTTTTGCCTTATGTTTCCTTCTAAGACTTTTATAGTTTTTGGTCTCATATTTAGGTTTTTGATCCATTTTAAGTTAATTTTTGTATATGGTGTTAGGTAATGGTCCAACTTCATTTATTTTACATGCAGACATACAGGTTTCTTAGCACCATTTGTTGAAAAGACTGTCTTTTCCCCCCATTGAATGGTCAAAAATAATTTGACGACATATGTGACATCATTTCAGGGCTCTCTATTCTATTTCACTGTTTCTATTGTAGCTTTGCAGTATGTCCTGAAATCAGGAAGTTTGAGTCCTCTAGATTTGTTCTTCTGTGATTTTTCTTAAGATAAACCTTTGCTAACAAAGAGTACCATGGGAAAGGGACAGAGCACAGTTTGGTTTTGACAAGCAGATGGGAAGAAATATTCTGGGAGGCTGTCACTGAGATGTATAGATCTAAGAGATTGGAGGATGATGATGAAAAAATTAATAAAAGGAAATAATATGTATTCAGCACCTATTATGTGTCAGGTATTCTTCTACATCCTCACAAGAAACTCTGGGAAGTAGGTATTACGCTCCCCATTTTTACCTGGTAACATTCTGAGGATTACAGAGATTAAGTAAGCTGTCAATTACTAGTTGAACCCATGTCATCAGGATTCTAAAGCCTATCACCATGCTGCCAAGATAATGAAACTGCCTGAATAAATGTATCAACCAGGGTCTAATCAAGAGAAAGAAACCACATGAGCTATTTGATCAAAGATAATTTAATATAAATAATTATTAACTAGGTATATAGTTGTTAACTAAGAAACTGGAAAGGTAAAAAGATAATTTTTTACCCTGCGCAGATAAGGCTGTGCTGTCCAATATAATAGCCACTAGTTACATGTGGCTTTTGAGTACTTGAAATGTGGCTAATGCAACTGATGAAATGAATTTTAAATTTTATTTAATTTTAATTCACCTAAGTTTAAATTTAAAAACTGACACTTGGTACTTCTACTTCCAAGCAATATGGAATAACAGAGATTGGACTTACCCTCCCACTTGAAACAATGGAATATTGGATGAAACAGTTTTCATGACACTAGACATCAGACAAGAAGGACAATGATCCCTGAGAGAAGAGAAATAAGTGAGGTGAGCTCTAGAATTGCCCCAGCTTAGTTACCTAAGAGAGTTTCCTGGCTGTGGTACGGGGAAGAGAGGTAGAGCCTGGAGGATTCCCTGAGTCAAGTAGACAGATCTGAGAGTTCAGGGACCTCAAAACAGTTAGACTTCACAGGACAGAATGCCAGGAAGAAGAGAACTACACAGAAAGAGAACTCCAGAGAGCTGCAGTGGGTCATCCTTGAGTATTCAGCAGAGTACTGATAGATGCATACATGTGAGGAAACTACTAGGAGCCAGGGAAAGGACCATACAAGAGAATTAAAACCAACAGTACCCAACATACCCAACATATACACAGAAATTGGAATAGTGCCTATCCCAATAGACAGACTGGAAAATCTCTAATTTATGGTGAATTAGATAGATTATTCAGAATAGTCTTACCTCAGTAGGGGGAAATAATTAGCCCTAGAAAAAACAGTGCTCTGTTCCAACCTAACAGGTCTTAAAAGAAAGACTGAAAAGGAAAAAAAACCTGTGTCCAAGTAACATAAAAATTAATTAACTGAAACTGACCTAGAACTAGCACAGATGTTTGAATTACCAGAGAACATTAAAATGCTTATTATTACTGCATCTAAAATGGTCAGAAAATTATTTAGATCCAAGTAAAATATCAAAGAAAAAGAACATTAAACTTCTAGATATGAAAACTACAATGTTTATGATAAAAACACACTGGATAATATTAACAGCACATTAGACATTACAGAAGGAAAGATTAGTGAACTTGAAGACACATCAATAGAAACTATCCAAAGTGAAACAGAGAATGATAAAATGATTATAAAAAATGAAAAGAGATTCAGTGAGCTATGGGACAACTTCAAAGAGCTGAAGGAAAGGAAAAACAATGGGGAAACACAGAATAAATATTTGCCCAAGTTTTCCAAATTTAATGAAAACTATAAACCCACATATCATAGCAGCTCAATGAATCCCAAGCACAAGAAACATGAGTAGAACAATACAAAGCCAGGTCATAATTGAACTGCATAACTAGTGATAAAGAGAAAAAGTTAAAAAGCAGCCAGAGAAAAAAGATATGCTATATACAAAGGAACGAAGATAAAAATGACAACAGATTTCTTGCTGGAAACAATGCAACCACAAAGGCAGAAACATTTCTTAAAAACTAAAAGAAAGGGGCCAGCCCGGTGGCACACTGCTACAGTGCGCCGCTTGGGAGCGCGGCGGTGCTCCCGCCGAGGGTTCGGATCCCACATACAGACCGGTTCCCGCTCACTGGCTGAGCGAGGTGCGGGCGCAGCACCGAGGTTTGCGATCCCGTTGCCGGTCCCGGCCCGGTACGGGCGTGACACTGAGGGTTGTGATCCGTTGCCGGACACGAAAAAAGACAAAAAGGAAAAAAAAAAAAAAAAAAAACTAAAAGAAAGAAGAAAACACAGTCATACACAGTAAAAATATCTTTCAAAACCAAGGTGCCACCTCACACCCATCTGGATGGTTACTATCCAAAAAACAAAATAACAAGTGTTGGTGAGGCTGTGGAGAAACTGGAATCTCTGTGTACTGCTGG
>NW_007731338.1:44640-47623 GCF_000696425.1 Galeopterus variegatus | reverse complement strand
CAAAAAAAAAAAAAAAAAAAAAAAAAAAACTAAAAGAAAGAAGAAAACACAGTCATACACAGTAAAAATATCTTTCAAAACCAAGGTGCCACCTCACACCCATCTGGATGGTTACTATCCAAAAAACAAAATAACAAGTGTTGGTGAGGCTGTGGAGAAACTGGAATCTCTGTGTACTGCTGGTGGAAACATAAAATGGTAAAATTGCTATGGAAAACAGTATGGCAGTTCCTCAAATAATTAAAAATAGAACTACCATATGATCCAGCAATTCCACTTCTGGGTATATGTTTGAAAGAATGGAAAGTAGGATCTTGAAGACATACTAGTATACCTACATTCATAGCATCATTATTTACAATAGCTAAAACATGGAAGCAACCCAAGTGTCCATCAATGGATGAATTGATAAACAAAATGCAATATATATGTGTGTTTAACTCAGCAAAACTCTTTCCAGTAATAGCTGCATATTTTCTCTCAATCCACAAATGAAATTTTTTATGGGATAAGTTTTCATAATATACAAAATATATATGTGGGCACTTCAAAAAGTTTATGGAAAAATAGAATTAAAAGATAATACAAATCTTTCCATGAACTTTTTGAACTACCCTTGTACAATCAATAGAGTATCATTAGTTTTAAAAAGGAAGAAAATTGTGACATATGTTACAACATGGAGGAACCTTGATACATTATGCTAAGAGAAATAAGCCAGTTACAAAAAGACATACTGTATGATTCCACTTATAACGTCTTTAAATAGTCAAATACATAGAGTCAGAAAGTAGAATGGTGGTTGTCAGGGGCTGGAGGGAGGGGAAAATGGGGAGTTGTTTAATGGAAATATTTTCAGTTTTGCAAGAAAAACAATTTTGGAGATGTACAGTGATGTTGTTTGCACAACAATGTGAATGTAGTTAATGCCACTGAACCGTACTCTTAAAAATGGTTAAGATGATCATTTTTATGTTACGTGTATTTACCACAATTAAAAATTTTTTTTTACAAAGCAAAGGTGAAATAAAAGCCTTTCTTCAGACATACAAAAGATTAAAAAGTCATCATCGTAGACCTGGAATATAATAAATGTTGAAGGACATCTTTCAAGTGGAAGGAAAATGACCTCAGATGGAAATATGGATCTAAAGTAATAAAGAACACAGGAAACAAGAAACTTCATGGGTAAATATATTTCTAATTTCTTAAATCTCTTTAAAAGATAACTATTTAAATAAAAATAACAACAATGTATTGGGGCTTTATAACTTATATATAAGTAAAATACATGAAAATAATAGCATAGAGGGCATGAGAGGAGAAATGGAGGTGTATTATTGGAAGGCTTTTAGGTTATTTGTGAAGTGATATAATATCACTTGAAAGCAGACTGTGATAAGCTAAAGATCTATACTTTAAACTCTGAATCAACCACTAAAATAACAAAATGAAGAACTATAGCTAAAAGCTAACAAAAGAAATAAAATGAAAAGTAAATCATTTCATTCATCCAAAAGAAGGCAGAAAAAAAAAGAAAAAAGGAACAGAGTACATATGGTACAGAGAGAAAAGAAACAGCAAGATGAAAGACTTAAACCTAACTTTAACAATAATCACATTAAATGTAAATAACCTGAACATCTTGTATTGGTTTCCTATTGTTGCTGTAACAAATGACTACAAGCTTAGTGGCTTAAAACAACACATTTATTATCTTACAGTTCTGTAGGTTGGAAATCTCACGTGGGTCTCACTGAGCCAAAATCAAGGTGTCAGCAGGGCTACACTCCTGGAGGCTCTAGGGGGAGAGTATATTTTCTCACCTTTTCCAGCTTCTAGAGGCTGCCTGCATGCCTTGGCTCATGGTCCCTTCTACCATCTTCAAAGCAGGTCACTCAAATCTCTGCTCTGTCATCACATTTCCTTCTTCTCACTCTGACCCTCTTGGCTTACTATTATAAGGACTTTTGTGATTACATTGTGACCAGCCCAATAATACAGGATAATCTTCTCACCTCACGATCTTTAACTTAGTCACATCTGCAATGTTCCTTTTGTCATGTGAGATAACATATTTCCAAGTTCATAGCATTAGGATATAGACATCTTCAGGGTTCTATCTATCACACATCTCAATTAAAAGGAAAATATATCCAGTCATACTGGATAAAAAAAGCACAACTCAATTGTATGCTGCTTACCACAAACACACTTTAAATGTAAACACACAAATCAGATAAAAATAAAAGGACAGAAAAAGATATACCATATGTAGTGTGGACTGTATCCCCAGAACCTGCAAATATTACCTTATATGGCAAAAGATGTCATTAACTTAAGAACTTTGAGAGAAGGAGCGTATCCTGATGGGCCCTAAATGCAATCACATGTATCCTTATAAGAGAGATACAGAAGGAATTTAGATATAGACACGTAGAGGAGAAAGCAATGTGAACATAGAGCAGAGAGAGACAGATATGCAGCAATAAACCAAAGAATACTGACAGACACCACAAGGTGGAAAAGGCAAGGAATATGTCCTCCCCTAGAGCGGATGGAGGGAGTGTGGTCCTGTCTATACCTTGATTTTGGAATTCTTGCCTCCAGAACTGTGGGAGAAAAAGTTTCTGTTTTTTTTTAAGCCACCAAAAATTTGGTAATTTGTTATGTTAGCCACAGGAAACTAACAGACCTAGTTAACTAATGCTAACACCAGATACAGGAAATATAGATGGCTATATTAGTAACAGACAAGTAGATTTCAAAGCAACTAATATTACCTGGGATGATAACATTAAAGAGGTCAATTCAGGGCCGAGCCCGTGGCGTACTCGGGAGAGTGTGGCGCTGGGAGCGCGGTGGCGCTCCCGCCGCAGGTTTGGATCCTATATAGGGATGACCGGTGTGCTCACAGCCTTCAGTGGCTGAGCGCGGTGCAGCCGGTCTCAAAAAGGACAAAAAAAAAAAAAAAAAAAAAAAA
>NW_007731338.1:0-44425 GCF_000696425.1 Galeopterus variegatus | reverse complement strand
AAAAAAAAAAAAAAAAAAAAAAAAAGAGGTCAATTCATCAAGAGGATACAATAATCCTAAATGTTTATGTACCTAGCAACATAGCTTCAAAATACATGAAGCAAAAAGTGTATTCAAATCATACAAAGTATGTACTCTGACATGAATGGAATTAAATTAGGTTCCAATAGAAGAAAGATATTTAGAAAATCCCCAAATATTTGAAAGCTAAATGACACACTTCTAAATAACACATGGGTCAAATAAAAAAAAATGAAAAGGGGAATTGGAAAATATTTTTAACTAAAGAAAAATGATAATACAATTTATCAAAATGTGAGATGCTACCTAAAGCAGTATGCTGTGGAAAATTTACAGCACTAAATGCATATGTGCATTTATATGCATAAGTGCATAATACCACCATATTAGTAAATTAACAAAGAAAAGCCAAAAAATCATCTCAATAGATGCAGAAAAATCATTTGACAAAATCCAACATCGATTACTGATAATAACTCTCAGCACTCTAGGAACAGAAAGGAACATCCTCAACCTGATAAAGAGCATTTATGAAAAACCTATACATAACATCATACTTAACAGTGAAAGACTGAATACTTTCTCTATAAGATCAGTAACAAACCAAGGATGCCAATTCTCACCCCTCATATTCAGCATTGTCTTAGTCCATCTTGTGCTGCTGTAGCAGAATACCTGAGATTTGGTAATTTACAAAGAACAGAAATTTATTTCTCACAGTTCTGGAGGCTGGGAAGTTCAAGATCAAGGTGCCAGAATGTTAGGACCCAGTCCTTCTGTTTCTGAGATGGTACCCTGAACACTGTCCTCCAGAGGGGGAAATGCTATGTCACCACATAGCAGAAGAGCAGAAGAGAACAAACCCACTCCCTTAAAGCTCTTTCTATAACAGCACCAACCCATTCATGGGAGCAGAGCCTTCATGACCTAAACACCTCCCCAAAAGCCCCACCTCTCAACACTGCCACATTGGGGATCAAATTTCCAACACATGAATTTTGGGGGACACATCCAGAACACAGCAAGCATTATACTGGAGATTCTAGACAGAGTAATTACGTAAGAAAATGCAATTAAAAAGTACCGAAATTGCAAAGGAAGTACTGTTCTCCTTATGTGCAGGTAACTGCTCATATGCAGAAAATTGGTTGCAATCTACAAAAGGTTCTAGAACTAATAGGTGAATTTAGCAAAGTTGAGACTATATTATTAATATATAGAAATATTTTTTATTTCTATATAGTAGTAATGAAAAAACTGAAATTGAAATTTTAAAATACCATTTATAATAGTATCTAAAATACTAATATTTAGGGGTAAATTAGATAAAAGATGTACAAGACCTTTATGTTGAAAATAATAAAGTACTGCTGAGAGAAACTAAAGAAAATCTAAATAAATATTTATAACTTATTTACAGGTCAGAATATGAAATACTGTTAAGATAACAATTCTTCCCAAATTGATTTAGAGATTCAATAAAATACCTTTCAAATTCCCAGCAGGATTTTTTGTAGAAATTGATACAGTGATTCTAAAATTCATATGGAAATGCAAATAACCTAGAAGAGTCAAAGCAACTGTGTTAAAAATAAAAACATTTGGATTGCTAACACTACCTGAATTTTAATACTTATTATAAAGTTACAGTATAATCAAGACAGTGTGATACTGGTGTCAAAACAAACAAATGTATTAGTGGAACAGAAAGAGTTCAAAAATATGCCCACGCAAATATAGAAAACTAATATTTTTTTTTTACAAAGTTACAGAGGCAACTCTTTGGAAAAAGAATAACCTTTTTGATAAATGGTGCTACAACTATTAGATATCCATGTGCAAAAAAAAAAACCCTTGGATTTATACCTTACACCATATACAAAATTTACTCAGAATGGATCATTGGCCTAAATATAAAAAGTAAAACTATAAAACTCCTTGAAGAAAATATATGAGAAAAATCTTCATGACCTTGAGTTATACAATGGTTTCTTAGATATGACACCAAAAGCACAATCCATTAAAAACAAACTGATAAACCGGACTTCATGAAAATGAAAAACTTTTTCTCTTTGAAAGAAAGGACAACAAAAAGATAAGTCATAGACTTGGAGAAAATATTTGCAAAGTGTATTTGTAATAAAAGACTTTTATCCAGAATATATAAAGTGCTCTAAAAACTCATTAAGAAAATAAAAATCCAATCAATATAAAATGGGCAAAAGATTTGAACAGATATTTCACAAAAGAGGACATACAAATGGTACATAAGCACATGAAAAGAAGTTCAACATCATTGGTCATTAGGTAAATGCAAATTAAGACCACAATAAAAACCACTACATACCAACTAAAATGTCTAAAATTAAAAAGAATGGCCATAACATGTTGCTGAAGATGTCAAAGAACTGGAACTCTTGCACTGCTGGTGGAAATGTAAATAGTTTAAAACACTATGTACATGTTTAAAACACTATGTACATGTAAAAACAGTTTGATAGTTTCTTAAAAAGTTAAATATACACCTATGAAATGATTCCACCATTTTTCTCCTAGTTATTTACCCAAGAGAAAAGAAAGCATATATCCACAGAAAGTCTTGAATACAAATGTTCATAGAAGCTTTATTTGCAATAGCTACAAATTGGAAATAACCCAAATGTCCATCAACAGGTGAACAGATAAATTGTGGTATATCCATACAGTGAAATACTACTCAGCAAAAAAGGACTACTGACATACGTAACAACATAGGTGAATATGAAAATAGGTATGCTCAATGAAAGAAGCCAGAAAAAAAAGATGTATGATTCAATGTATGATTCAAAATATATAAATTCTAAAAAATGCAAACTAACCTAAAGTGACAGAATCCAGACCAGTGATTGCCTGGAGACAAAGGGGAGGAAAGGGGAAGGAGGGATTACCAAGTGCACTTATAAACTCTTGGGTATGTTCATTATCTTGATGGTAGTAATGATTTTACAAGTGTATACCTATGAGGAATCTTGAAAACCTTCAAGGAAAGATTCGTATTATCTTTTAATTCATTTTTCCACGAACTTTTTGAAGTACCTATGTATATCAAAAACTTATCAAATTGTAAACTTTAAATATGTGCAGTTGGCTGTATGTCAGTTATACCTCAATAAAGCTGTTAAAAAGAACTGACCCACACAAATACGCCTAACTGATTTTTGACAAAGATACAAAAGTAATTTAGTGGAGTGTGAGAAAAGTCCTGACAGATTTGGTCAATAAAGACACAATGAACCCTTTTAAGATTCAGACAGTTTATTACCTATACGGAGAGTAAAAAGAAGAGTAGCCAAAGTGCCAGCTCCCTGTGGTCCTAGTCTCACGCACCAAAAAGGATGACATCCAAACAAAAGGGACCTCCCTTCCTCTTGTGTACTGAGAGGATCACAACGAATTCTGCCAAGACTCAAATAAACTGCAGGCCAAGTCTTTGCCTGTGTGGCCTATGTTGCTAGGTTGCCATGACAGAGCTGTTCCTCTACACATAAAAGCCTCAGACCCTGGGACTTGAACAGGCTTCCCTGGGCACAGTTATTCCCACATGTCCCTGTAGTTCACTGCTAGAGAGAAAGCACATCCTGTGTGGTTTCAGATGGGGAAGTATACACCTGACCTCTCTGGACTCTGCCCAATGCATATATTTTTCCCGATGTTTTTGCTCTGTATCCTTTGCTGCAATAAATCTTAAGGGTAAGTAAAACCTGCTGTTGAGTCTTGTGACTCCATCTAGTGAATCACTGAACACGGATGGGGTGGTCATGGGACCCCAAAAACATGAGTTTTTTTTTCTTTCAACAAATGGTGCTAGAAAAATTGGACATCCATAGGCAAAAAAATAATAAACATAAACCTAAACCTCATAACTTATATAAAAATTAACTTAAATTGGATTACCAATTTAAATGTAAAAGTATAAAACTTTTAGAAGAGAACATAGGAGAAAACCTTCATGACCTACAGTTAGGTGAAGGGTACTCAGACATGACACCAAAAGCACGATGCATAAAAGGAAAAAATCAAAACACTGATGAAAAGTTCACAGAACTTTTGCTCTCTGAAATACCCTGTTCAGAGGATAAAAAGACAGCTACAGACAAGGAGAACATATTTGCAAACCACATCTCTAACAAAGGGTTTATATACTCAACTGCTAAGAAACCAACCATCCAATTTTTAAATGGGCAAAAGTCACCAAAGACAACATACCTGTACAGATTTGTACAGATGGTAAATATATACACGAAAAGATCTACAACATTAGTAATTTAGAAAATGCAAATTAAAACCACAATGAGTTGCTACTATGCACCTATTCAAATGGCTACAATAGATAACACTGATGCTGCTGAGGATTCCAAAAAATATGATCTCTCATCTCTGACATTGTTATTAGGAATGCAAAATGGTACAGCCACTCTGGAAATCATTTTGTCAGTTTCTTAAAAAGTTAAACATAGAGTTACCATATGGCCCAGGAATCACACTCCTGGGCATTTACCCCAGAAAAACTAAAACGTATGCCTACACAAAAACCTATAAACTATACTCAAATATTCATAACAGCTTTATTTGTAATAACCAATGATTAAGAACAAACCAAATATCCTTCAACAGGTGAATGGTTAAATACATTGTGGTACATCCATACTCTGGAATATTACTCAGCAATAAAAAGGAACAAACCATTGATACATTTTACAACTTGGACAGATTTTAAGGGCATTATGCTGAGTAAAAAAAGCCAATCTCAGAAGGTCATATACTGTATGATTCCATTTATATAACATTCTCAAAATGACAAAATATAGGGACAGAAAACATGTTGGCTGCCAGGGGTTAGGTGTAGGGAAGGGAGGAAGTAAAAATAAAGAGGTAGCATGAGGAATACCATTGGAGTGATGGAACAGTTCTGTCTCTTGACTGTGGTTGTGATGGTGGTTATACAAACCTATACATAAGAGAAAATGCCATATAATCACAAAGACATACAAAAATGTGTGCATACCAAAACTGGTGAAATCTGAGTAAGATCTGCAGTCTAGTTAGTTGTACTGTGCCAATTAATTTTCTGGTTTTGACAATGCACTATAGTTATGGAAGATGTAACCAATGGGTGAAGCTGGGTGATGGGGACGTAGAACCTCTCTGTATGGTTTTTGCAACTTCTTGTGAGTGTCTAATTATTTCAAAATAAAGTAAAAATGGATACTCAATTCAGTTATTGAAAAATTTTTAAGTATGTTTGGAACAACTTGAGTATGTGAATCTACATTTTCAACTGTAAATCTTATGAAATCTAAATACAGATCAAGTATTTCTGACGAAAACTTATTCAAATTGAGATATGCTGTAAGTGTAAAATACACACCTGATTTTAAAGACTTCATATAAAAAATTAAAAATATCTCATTAATAAGTTTTATAGTGATTATACATTGAAATGAAAGCAGACCAGATATATTGGGTTAAATACAAAATATTATTAGAATTAATTTCCCTGGTTTCTACTTTTTTAACGTGGCTACTAGAAAATTAAAGATTATTATGTGATGCACATTATACTTCTATTGGACAGTGGTGCTCTAAGGTATTACAAAGGTAAAAACTGCAGGAGCTACTAACACTCCTAGGCTAGGGGAAAAAAGGGAAGAGGCTGTAATTATTAAAACTTAAAGGAGGGGCTCCATGAAGCTAAAACTCATACTTCTGAGAAGGGGCTACCTGCCTGCTGATGCTGAAATCTCTGAGCTTGAAGGAGGGTAGCTGTGGTGAAGGGACCCAGACTTCTGAGAAGGGGGCATGGACCATTGGTGTTGTCTCTAAGCAGGGCATGGTGAGGGGGGTTCTTACCAGTGTGGAAAAACAGCAAACTGGATTCAGCTGGTGCTATAGGAAAGCCTTGCCGTTTCCAGGATGAAGCAAGGCTCCGTGATGCTCACAGGAACCACAAGCACACAGGAAACCCACAGTCAGCAAACAGTAGGAGCAAGTCTCTTCCTCCTCCAGCTCTTCAGTGTCCCTATACTGCCCCCTATTGGCAGAATCTAACACAGCGCCAGCAGACAAAGATATGTGGTGTGCAGTGTCCTCTCCCTAGCATCACAAAGCAGGGTATAGAAAGTGGGTTTGGAGCTGAGACAATAACTTAATAACTGGCAAAATGCAATTGTGGCAACGACACTGAGCTATCCCCCAAATATCTGTACTGCTCTTTCATCATGCTAAATTGTAGCTGTGAAGTAATTTTATAGCAGGTAGAAATGACCATTTCTCAGTTACTCTTGCATCTAGGTGGGACCTTATAAGTCCTCACCAATGGAATATTGGTGGAAGGATTGTATGTGACGCTCAGGCCAGTCTAAAGAGCCCGCATGTCTTCTCTGCTTTTTCTCATTTGTTGACTGGTTGTCAGCATCCAGGGTGACCTTGGATGCTATACTTTGAAACCGACAGAGATAGTGTTACCTTAATGGATACATAATTCTCTAGACACTATGTTTTGGCCCCTAGGTGGAATGCGGCATAGTACCCAGAGTTGCCATGAGATTGCCAAGGACGATTTTAAATCCACAAGCAGAAAGCTCACCAATGCTTAGGAAAACTCTCATCCCAAATACCTACCATCATTTTTACAAGAAGAAATGTTTCTTTTACCTTTTAAATATACAGATTATTTAGCTGAGAAAAATGGATACTCTTAAGAGTTTTAGAGAATTCATTCATGCATTCTAAATTAGAGAGTACTTAGCATTGATAATGCTTCTGTTATAATATTGCAATTACATTATAACAGCACACTAGTACAGTTGTTAAGAAACTCTGTCTGTGTGATTTTATGTAAAATACACTGGGTGGAAAGTGGAAGACAGGGATGAATTCCAGTGTCTCTCTCTTCACTAGAACAAAAGTGGTTTGGTATTTTAAAAATAATCCAGTGTGAACTTATTAACAAGAGGCCATCTTCAGACTATGATTAAAGTCATATGTTAACAAACAAACTTGAAC
Source organism: Galeopterus variegatus (assembly GCF_000696425.1). Classification (NCBI taxonomy): domain Eukaryota; kingdom Metazoa; phylum Chordata; class Mammalia; order Dermoptera; family Cynocephalidae; genus Galeopterus; species Galeopterus variegatus. The sequence goes on along the minus strand of NW_007731338.1, from coordinate 37,360 downwards.
TTCCACCAGCTCCTTCATTCAACAAAGGTGTAAAAGGTGGGATTTTGCAAAGGGAAAGGCCCTTTGTCACCAATCTTACACAAAAGTATATTCAAAATTCTCTGATACAGGGGCCAGATTCACGGAGATGCAGGAAGGAGGTTTTTTCTGGGTTAGTCAAAGAGAACAGTTGTTTTAAAATCCCTCATCCTTTACAAGAGGAAGCCTGGAACCTCTGCAACAAAGTCATAAGGCTTACTAAATGCCTTTTTAGATTGTTTAAATCTAAACTTGTTTAAAGTTTAAATTTTCTGCCTCTAAATTTTGAAATATCACAAAGAAACTGGTCAAATCTGTTTTTAGAAAGGTAAGCAGCAACCTCTTGTGAAGATCACATTGAGCGTTGGCTAAAAAAGCCAAAGAGAGTGGCAGGAAGGTCTTCTAGGACTTTGGAATCCTGCTTCCCAAAGGGAGGGATGTTTTGGAAGACTAGTGAAGATGTTTTAGAGATGAATTTGGAAACTATTTTATCTTTCTCTTCTTCTCTGTCACATCTCCTTGGTAGCTGAAAAGGGCAGTGACTGACAAAGAGACTAGGAAGAGCACTTGAGTGGCTTTGATGACCAAGTTCAAGTATCAGGAGGGCTCTGACACAGTTACTAGGTGTGGGGGAGCAGCAGGCTTGCACCAAGTGTGTGGGCATGCTCTCTCACTCTCCGCCTCTTTCTCTCCCTCCCTTTCTCCTCCCACTCTCCTTCTCTCTCCTGCTCTTTCCCTCTCCCTCCCTTTCTTTCACTCTCCCTCCTTTCCTCTCTCTTCCTCTCCCTCTACCCCACTCTTTGCTTCTACCTCCCTCTTCCTCACTCTCTCCTTCTCTCTCTCTCTCCCTCCTCCTCCCTCTCCCTTCTCTCTTTCCCTCTCTCTAGGCACATGCCCACAGGCCCTCTTATAAACCTGAACTCCCTGATCCCTGATCTTACCAAATGCTGTTCTTTGCCATGCTCACTACTTTCACTAGCTTTCTCTCTCCTGAAACTTCACTACAGAAATATTTACTACTTGTTTGCCTACGACAGTACCTCCCTTTTCAGTATTATCAACTCTGTTCCCTCTTCCAAGTTAGGCTCAAAGGAATGATATATAGTTCACACAGAATAGAATCAAAATGTACAAAGTTGTGTAAAAATATATAAAATAAATTCATTTTATTAGAATTTTGTATCAACAGAAGTAAAAAGGTTTAGGGTAAAATTAAAAGGTTTACCTACTGGAAGTTTAAAGGGCTATCAAGTCACTCAGAGATCAATGTGGATTAAGGCACACAAAGAGATTAAACTACTCATATCTGAGATCAGCTGCCAACCTCCGAAATGTTCCCCTCAGTAGCTTTCCACTATCCTTGAAATTCCCACCAATAGAGTTACTTGTAAAGGAGCTTCCAAAGACATACAAATAGGTTTCCAGGGTCTTAGTGCAAAACAGTGAAGTAATTCACATTTAGCTCTGGCACAGTCCCTGCTCAATAACTGGGGAGTGATTAAAGCTCTCTAAACTTTGGTTTCTTCATCTGCTTAAAAAAAAAATCATTTCTTTTTTCTGTATCTGACACCCATTTCTTGGGGTCCCTGAGCAGCTGGCAATTATCTAATAAGATGCGAGCTGACAAGGCTGAAGGTGGTCTCTCTTCCCATGGTATCTACATTTTAATAACAGTATTTATCTGATGGATATTTGTAAGCTTCCGCCTTATCCTCCCTCCAGCTCTGCATGGTAGCCTGATCGTATATCTATCTCTATCCTACTGACAAAGAAATGGTCTGGGAGAGATTTAAATGACCTGCCCACCATTATTGAACAAGTCAGTGGTAGAACCAGGATCAGAAACCATATCTCCGCACTCCTAGCCAGTGCTCTTTCCTAGAGGTGAACATTTTTCAACTTCTATGTTTCCGGACCCTCTAAAGCTTGTTTATGATGGTTCGGACAGAAAGAGAGAGAACAATCCCAGCTTTGCCCTAAACATAGAACCACAAGCATTGACCCTAGTTTACTGTGAGCACTGTGTGCTTTGGCTCATGTTATCCCCTCTTCCTCAACTCTAGAACCCCCTACCAATCCTTCATAGTCTGGCCAGAAATCTTCTCCAGACAGCCTCTCCTGACCAAACCCACCCTACAGCCATTATTCCCTCACATTAAATTCCCTCAGCACCTGAGAATCCAGAACCCCCAACTAGTTGGACTTTTTTTGTGATAGTGGTGGTGATAGGGTTCTATACACCAGTTTTTAGGGAAAAAAGAAAAGTGACAACATAACAATCAGAGGTTTAATCAAACTGCCAGAATTTAGGCTATGATTGGGATTAATACATGTTCTGTTCAATTTATTCCACTTTCTCTTTTCACCTAAAATTCTGAGAAGTGATCGCTGATGGCAGTGGGGTTGATCTAGAGACTCTGCAAGACCCTCAAGGAGAGGAAAATCAATGATCACATTTGGGGACTTTTTTTTATCACAACACTCTCTGAAGGTGACCTGGGCATATCTGGTAACTGCATTTGTCTTCAATTTAACAAATAAAACTTATAGCAGAAAGGATCAAAGCCCTAGGATGTTGGGAAGAAAATCTGCATAGAAATTTTAGACTCAAAAAGGTCAGAGATCCAACCAGAATGGACAGCCCTAGGGAGTCCTGATGCCCTTGTTCTAAGAAAAGGAAACTAAATGGGGTTCTCTTTCATTCTGAAGGATGATGAGATGATTTAGGATAACAAGACTCGCTTCAAAGTAATGAGCTATCCCATCTGAGCTTCAGCTGCATTAAAACTGATGGCTGAAAAGACCAGAATGATGTGCTTATTAGTTGCACACATGACTGGAGAGTTACAGAGCTATCCGGTAATTTTACAGAGGTAAAATTCTTATGGGTGCCTTAGCAAAGTGAGGTCACACATCCTACTCAACTACAGGGGATCATTTCTGAAGTCATATATACTAAGATATACTTCAGATATCTATGTCAGCCTAAAGTTTTCCTTAATAGTTCAGTTTAACAAATAGTTCTCAAATGTCCACTTTCCAAGCATGATGCTAGTTGCTAGAGATGCAGAGATAATAACAACTTGTTAACTGTTAAGCACTACCAAGAGTTTCTTACTACAGAAGACCCTCTGCCAGATGCATCAGATACATCATCTCATTTCATACTTTCCATTACCCTGTGAGGTATTCTTAGCCTTGCTTTACAGATGAAGAAAACAAGTAACACAAAGGGAAAATAATTTGCCTAAGGTTACACAGTTAGTACATAGCAGAGATGGGACTTAACCCCAGGTCTATCTAATTTCAAATTCTATGATTTTAATCTCTATACCATACTGCCTCGGACACTAATAAGTTTTGAGAGCCTCACGGTAGAGCAGTGGACACACACACACTGAGAAATGTTTTCAAACTATTATGCTAAATGCTGAGACAGAGGTATGCCTAGGGTGTTAGTGAATACAGAGGAAGGGCCCGTGGGAAGCAGTACAGCATATGGATTAACAGCACAGACTCCAAAGGTGGTCTAGGTTTGAAGTGAGGATTTGCCACTTACGAGTTATGTGAGCCTGGGCAAATTAAACCTCCATGTGCCTCAGTCTCCTCATCTGAAAAGTGGGATAATAATAAAACCTAATTCACAAAGTTGTTGTAAGGATTAAACATGTTTAGAATAGTTCCTGGCACAGAGTAAGCATTATACAAGAAATAAATAAAATAAATAAGCTTAGCTCTGAATGAGGTTACAGGAAAGGCTTTTTGAAAGGGCTGATGCCCGAGTTGAGTCATAGAGGATGAGTAAGAGTTAACCACGTGAAGAAAGGTGGGAGAGGTATGCCATGCAGGGGGAGAGCAGAGCCCAAAACAAAGGCATACAGCAGCATTGTGGTGGAGGCTAACTACAAGCAGTTTGGTAATTCTTGACTACAGTATAAAGTGGAGAAGGAAGAGGTAAGGGCAGGTCTGGAAAGACACGTATGTCTCTTCAAGGAGTTTGGACTTTATTTTGTAGATAACAGGCAACCATGGAAGAGAAGGGTTTGATGCAGGGAAATAATGTGGACAGATATACATGGGAGGGTAGATTTGTTACATGGCCTGCAATTTATTTAAAAAATACTCGGCACAGATGGTGTGACATGCGTACATACCTACATGTATACATGTACATGTACATATACATATACCCTAGGGACAGTTAATATCTGAAGTATCCTAATGAGGAACACACTTCAGCAGTACTTAGTTTGCATCTGAAAGACCCTAATGAGTCCACGCTCTAGAGACAGCTACTGGAAAGCTTCAACCAATCTACCTAAAGCTACACTAGAGGGTTTGCTCATTAACATTAAGCAGTCTATCATTGGTGGAATAAATGGTGTTCTAGATATATGGATCCACACTTCTGGCTTCCCTCACACGAATGAGGCATGAGAAACTAGTGATTCCAGGGGAGCATTCTAAGTCTAGAAATCCACGGGGTCTTGCATCCTGGCACTTAATGGAAGATTCTGTTGCCTGATCTGACCAGATGTTTAGCTAAAATGCTACTAGAGGAGAATTACTGCATATACTTCAAGTAAACATTTCCTACACGGAGCTTGATGATGCTAATGAAGATAAGTTTTAGGACTACATCTAACTGCTAAAAAATGTATGATTGCCAGAACTGGATCAAATTGTGTTTCTTATTAGAACATATCGCCTGGTAGGGAGATTTTGGGGAATGAAGACTACAATCCACAGCTACCTCTAGTCTACTGGAGGATACTGATATTCAACTGAAAAGTACCTGATAATGTGATAGGCTGAATTGGCTTAGATCAATTTGCCATAGGATTGAAGGAGGGCAATTATGGAGGCAGAGAGACAAGCTAGGAGGAGACTGTTGTGAGTGGTACAATCGGTAGATGATAAACTACAAAAAATAACCAAATAACAAAAGAAAACAGCAAAAGAGGACAAGAGGAATAAAAAAATTGCAAAATAGATAGAAAACAATTAACAAATGGCAATAGAAATTCCTTACCTATAAATAATTACTTTAAATGCAGGTGAATTAAACTCTACAATGAAAAGGCACAGAATGAGTACATGTGGTATTTATCCGTCTGACCTTTGCTTATTTCACTCAACATAAGTTTCTCCAGGTTCATCCATGTTGTTGCAAATGGGAGAATTTCATTCTTTTTTTTTTTTCCTTTTTGTCTTTTTTACTGACCGGTAACGGCATCGTAACCCTCAGTGTCGTGCCCATACTGGGGACTGGCAACGGGATCGCAACCCTCGGTGTTGCGCCTGCTCCGCACTCAACCAGTGAGCGGGAACCAGTCTCCACATGGGATCCGAATCCTCGGAGGGAGCGCTACCGCGCTCCCAAGCGGCGCACTCTCCAGTGCGCCACCGGGCCAGCCCGAATTTCATTCTTTTTTATGGCAGGATAGTATTCCATGGTGTATATATACCACAGTTTCCTTATCCAATCATCCATTGATGGACATTTAGGTTGGTTCCATGTCTCGACTATTGTAAACAGAGCTGCAATGAACATGGAAGTGCAGGTATCTCTTCAAAATGATGATTTCCATTCATCTGGGTATGTACCCAGAAGTGGGATTGCTAGATCATGTGGAAGATCTATCTGCAGTTGTTTGAGAAACCTCCATACTGTTTTCCATAGTGGTTGTACTAATTTACAGTCCCACCAACAGTGTAGGAGTGCTCCCTTCTCTCCACACCCTTGCCATCATTTGTTATTCACGGGGTATAAATGCAATTTGTGGCTATGGGTATATAGTCAGTATGAATCTGGCCCCCACATCACGGGCAAGGGGGGTGACAATCAGCTTTGTATCTCATGAATACTCATAACCAATTTTTAAAAAAAGCAAAAGGCACAGAATGGCTGAATGGGTAAAAGATGAAAAAATTTTTTAAAAAAAGACGATAAGAGAGTCACTTTAGATATAAAGACACATACAGGCTGAAAGTGAAGGGGTGAAAAAAAGATATTCCATGCAAATGGCAACCAAAAGAGAGCAGGGATGGCTATACCTACATCAGACAAAATAGACTTTAACTCAAAAATTGTCACTAGAGACAAAGAAGTTCATTATATAATGACAAAAGGGTCAATTTAACAGGAAGATATAACAACTGAAAATACAAGAGCACTTCAAAAAGTTCATGGAAAAACAAAATTTAAAGATAGGAGAAAGCAGAGCAAGATGGCTGACAGAGCTGTCTAGTGCTCATCCCCTCTACACAAAAACAGACCAAAAAAACAAAACCAAAGAAACTATATTTTGACCAGAATTATTGAAGAAATACAATGAAGAGCACCAGGGGAGTGATGAAATCCTTGTGGAGCACCAAAGACCAGGGTAGCACTATAGAGAACAGAGCAAAGCACTCTGTCTCTGCCTATTTCCCTGCAAGAAACAGCCTGGAGTCAGGTGGAGAAAAAGTAAGCTGGAAAATCCTCAGCTATTCCCATTACCACCACAAACGCCAGTAATCCCTTCTACAAGAGAGACCCCAGTCCTCAGAGGCCCCAAACACAGTTTGGAGAGTAGCTGGGAGTTTGTATAGCTGCACAGCCTCATAGTAGAAGCCCAGGGAGAGCAACCCCCGCCCTCCTGACCTAAGGGATCTATGGCACAACTCCATCTTAAAATGGAACCCACTCCTAGAGCACACCCTGCCCTGGGGGCTGGTGGAAACTGACTCCCTCCATCCTGAGACACTACCTTCATTCTACCATGTTCAGATAGGTGCTGGCAGGACCACAACCCCGGCTGCCTGGAGCCTAGGCCAAACAGAAAGATTGAGACCTTAGAGTCTGAACCCACATGGCACCCCTCCACCCCAAGAGAACAGGCAGACCTGCTCAGCAGGGAAGCTGCCAATAAGTGGTGGTCCACCACATTCATGTGCATTTACCTTGCAAAACCTGCCGGCCCACTGAGTCCACAGGTGCCTGTGCTGGCCCAACAGCCAGTCTGGTGGTAGCTCCACCTCCCCCTGTGGCCTTCCACAGAGCCACTGGGCCTTGCTGCACTAGTGTACACCTGCTCCGTGACTGACAGCTTTGCTTCCCCACAGCAGGCCTCTACAAAGCTTCCAGGCTTGGATGCACCCTTGCAGGCTTGCTCCAGGCTCAACAGTAGAGCTGGCAGCCCTCCATAGAGTTGCTGCCCTGCTGCATCCTTGCAGGACTGCTCCAAGCTAGACAGATCCAGCAGCCCTCCACGGAGCTGCCACACCCTGCTGCATGAGTGCACTCCTGCTCCCTGCTTGGCAGTGGATTGGGCAGTGGCTTCACCTTTTCTAGCAGGCCTCCATAGAGCCACCTGGCCCTACTGCACCTGTGATCACCAGCTCCTGGCCAGGCAGTGGCATCTACAACTCTGACAGGCCTTTGCATAGCCACTTGACCTCCCCCATCCCTTACCCAGGCACACCTGTATCCAGCATAAAAGGTGGTCAGGCAGCACACCACCCCCTGGGAGAGACAACCTCAGAGCATGCCCATGCCTGGTCTGACGGACAGATGGGCAGTGACTCTGTGCCTCAGAGAGACTACCAAACAGCTGGATGGCCCTCTGCACATGCACATACTTGGCCCAACAACCATCCCAGAGACTTCAACCCAGCAAAACAGGCACAAACTCCTGCAGACAAGGCTATTGAGGCATTCGCAGACATCACTGAAGCAGATTACAACCAAAAAAAAACAAAAAAAACCTGCACAGAGATTACACTACTGAGTCCACCCAAAACCAAAGCCAATACAACATGTTCAACAGACACCCTATGACACACATACAAGAAAATGTCAATTCTACATCATCTACTCCATAAAACTGGTAAAAGCAACTACTCCATTAGATGTGCAGATATCAACACAGGGACACAAGAAACCTGAAAAAAGGAAACATGACACTCCCAAAGGAGCACACTAAGTCTCCAGTAACACATGCCAAAGAAAAGGACAGTTACGAAATGCCTGTAAAGGAATTTCAAATAATGATCTTAAGGAAACTCAATGAGATACAAGAAAACACAAACAATTCAATGAAATCAGGAAAATAATTCATGATCTCAATGAGAAATTTAACAGAGACATCATTAAAAAAAAGTACCAAACAAAAACCTTGGATCTATATATAGTATCATGTCATCTGCAAACAGAGAAAGTTTGACCTCATTTTTTTCCAATCTGGATTCCCTTTATTTCTTTCTCCTGACTGATTGCTTTGGCTAGTACCTCCAGTACTATGTTAAATAGAAGTGGTGAGAGTGGGCATCCTTGTCTTATTCCTGTTCTTAAGGGAAAGACCCTCTGTTTTTCCCCATTCAGAATGATACTGGTGGTGGGCTTATCATAAGTGGCTTTTATTATGTTGAGATATTTTCCTTCTACACCAAATTTGTTGAAAGGCTTTATCATGAAGGAATGTTGAATTTTGTCAAATGCTTTTTCAGCATCCAATGAGATAATCATATGGTCTTTGTCCTTAAGTTTGTTGATGTGCCTAAAGACTCTATAAAAATCTCCTGGTTAATAACTTCAGTAATGTTGCTGGATACAAAATAAATGCCCCCAAATCAGTTGCATTTATATACACAAATAATGAACTAACAGAAAGAGAAATAAAGAAAGTAAGTCCATTTACAATTGTCATGAAAAAAATAAAATACCTAGGGATCAAGTTAACCAAGGAGGTGAAAGACCTCTACAACGAGAACTACAAATCACTTCTAAAAGAAATAAAAGAAGACATGAAAAGATGGAAAGATATTTCATCCTCTTGGATTGGAAGAATTAACACTGTGAAAATGTCTATACTACCCAAAGCAATCTACAGATTCAATGCAATCCGCATCAAAATACCAATGACATTCTTCACAGAGATGGAAAAAACAATCTTAACCTTCATACGGAACAAAAGAAGACACTGAATAGCCAAAGCAATCCTAAGCAAAAAAAAAATAAAGCTGGAGGCATAACACTACCTGACTTCAAATTATACTTCAAAACTATTGTAAACAAAACAGCACGGTACTGGTATAAAAATAGACATTCAGACCAGTGGAACAGAATTGAGAACCCAGAAATCACCCCTCAGGCTTATAGCCATCTGATATTGGACAAAGGCAACAAAAATCTACATTGGGGAAAAGACTGCCTCTTCAACAAGTGGTGCTGGGAAAACTGGATATCCATATGCAGAAGAATGAAACTAGATATGCACTTCTTGCCATACGCTAAAATCAACTGAAAATGGATTAAAGACTTAAGTATAAGACCTGAAACTGTAAAATTACTAAGGGAAAATATAGGTGAAACACTTCAGCAACTAGGTCTGGGCACAGACTTTATGAACATGAGCCCAAAAGCATAAGCAGTAAAAGAAAAAAATAAACAAATGGACTGTATCAAACTAAAAAGCTTCCACACAGCAAAGGAAACAATCAACAGAGTGAAACAACAACCTACAGAGTGGGAGAAATTTTTTGCTAACTATGCATCTGACAAGGGATTAATACCCATATTATCACAAGGAACTCAAGCAATTATACAGTAAAAAAAACCAAATAACCCAATTAAAAAATGGGCAAAGGAGCTGAATAGACATTTTTCAAAGGAAGACATACAAATGGCCAACAGATACATGAAAAAATGCTCAACATCACTACTCATCAGGGAAATGCAAATTAAAACTACACTGAGATACCATCTCTTCCCAGTTAAGACTGGCTATAATCAAAAAGATGGTGAATAACAAATGCTGGTGAGGGTGTGGAGAGAAGGGAACACTCCTACACTGTTGGTGGGACTGTAAATTAGTATAACCTCTATGGAAATAGTATGGAGGTTTCTCAAACAACTACAGATAGATATTCCATATGATCCAGCCATCCCACTTCTGGTTATATACCCAAAGGAATGGAAATCATCATGTTGAAGAGATACCTGCACTCCCATGTTCATAGCAGCTCTGTTTACAAAGAAAGCCAGGATATGGAACCAACCTAAATGTCCATCGATGGACGACTGGATAAGGAAATTGTGGTATATATACACCATGGAATACTACTCTGACATAAAAAAGAATGAAATTCTCCCATTTGCAACAACATGGATGAACTTGGAGAAACTTACGTTGAGTGAAATAAGCAAAGCACAGAGGGATAAATATTACATGTTCTCATTCATATTTGGGAGCTAAGAAAGAAAGAAGAAAGGAAAATTAAACCACAGTAGTGCATTGGACTTGCAAAGGGAGAGAACATTCCTTAGGCTACATAGTGGAGTGGGGGGAAAAAGGGGAGGGAAAGGGAGGTTGGGGATAATTGGGTGGGGAACACAGGGTACAAATGCAATTTGTGGTAATGGGTATGCTGCCAGTGTGAATCTGGCCCTTACATCATGGGCACAAGGGGTGAAAATCAGCTTTGTATCTCATGAATATTCATAACCAATAAAAAATTAAAAATAAAAGAGAGAGAAGTCAAGAGCAAAGACCATACTGGTTGCCAATTCAGTGCTATTGCAACAATATGGAGAATCTATTTGTTGGGCACAAGGGGTGAAAATCAGCTTTGTATCTCATGAATATTCATAACCAATAAAAAATTAAAAATAAAAGAGAGAGAAGTCAAGAGCAAAGACCATACTGGTTGCCAATTCAGCACAGTCCATTCAGGCAACTGGAGAGACCTAAAAAACAGTTTTGATCACAGGAAAAGTGTCATATGAATTAATAAATTAATATCTTGAGGCCAAAAAAAGGAAAAATGCTGGATATGAAGAACTCAATGAATGAAATAAAAAATACAGTTGAGAACAGACTAGATCAAACAGAAAAGAGAATTTCTGAACTTGAAGACAAATCTTTTGAAATTGCCATCAGAGATAAAAAAGAATGAAAAGGAATGAAGAAATCTTATGAGATTTATGAGAATCAATGAATTAAATAAATGTTCAAATAATAAGTATTCCAGAGGGAAAGATGGAGAAAGGCACAAAAAATATATTTAATGAAATAATAGCTGAAAACTTCCCAAGTATTGGGAGACATCTGGACATTCAGATTCAGGAAGCTCAAAGGTCCCCAATTAGACTCAACTCAAAAAGATCCTTTCCAAAACACATCATGATCAAACTGTCAGAAGTCAAAGACAAACAGACCTCTGCTCTGGGAGGCCCAGGTGGCTCTGCAGTGGCCTCTGTCATCCTGTAACCTACAGGTACTGGGAGATCCACAGGGAAGATGTTGGGACACCCTGGAAGCCAGGAAATGCAATCAGTGGCCTTTGAGGATGTGGATGTGCACTTCACCTAGGAAGAGTGGGCTTGGTAGATTCTTCACAGAAGAATCTGTACAGAGATTTGATGTGGGAAATCTTCAGGAACCTGGCTTCTTTAGATGTTATATGGTAGAGAGACTTAATGAAAGTAAAGAAGGCAGTGAGTGTGAAAAAATTCTCAGCCAGATTTTAAATCTTAATGTGAAGAAAATTCCTACTGGAGGCAAATCATGTGAATGTAGTGTGGTAAAGTCTTCATATGTCATTCATCCCTTAATAGGAATATTATTTCTCACTTTACACATAAATCATATGAGTGTGAGGAATATGGAGAGAAGCGATATAAATGTAAACAATTTGTGAAAGCCTTCATTTCTCTCGTAAGTGTTCAGAGACACACAGCAACATGCACTGGAAATGCACCTTATACATGTTTGGTATGTGGGAAAATATTTCCCAGTTTATTTTCTATACATAAAAGAATTCACACAGGTGCAATACCCTATAAATGTAAACAATGTGGTAAAGTCTTCAGTTTTTCTACTTTTTTTCAAATACATAAAAGACTTCACAGTGGAGATAAACCCTATGAATGCAAACAATATGATAAAGTCCTTAGATGTTTCCGTTCTTTTTCGATACATGAAAGAACCCAAACTGGAGAGAAATACTATGAATGTAAGGTATGTAGAAAAACATTCACTTTTCCCTGTTCCCTTCAAATACATGAAAGAACTCACACTGGAGAAAAACCTTATGAATGTAAAACGTGGTAAAGGCCTCAGTTCTTCCAGTTACCTTCAAATACATGAAAGAAACCATACTGAAAAGAAACCTTATGAATGGAAGGTATGTGGAAAAGCATTCACTTTTCCCAGTTCCTTTCGAATACATGAAAGAACTCACACTGGAGAAAAACCCTAAAAATGTAAAACATGTGGTAAAGGCCTCAGTTCTTCCAGTTACCTTCAGATACATGAAAGAAACCATACTGAAAAGAAACCTTATTAATGTAAGGAATGTTGCAAAGCATTCAATTTTCCCAGTTATCTTTGAATACATGAAAGAAATCATATTGGAAAGAAACTCTATAAATGTTAAGGAATGTGGGAAAGTATTCCATTTTTCCAGTCACCTTCGGAAACATGAAAGAACTCACACTGGAGAAAAACCCTATGAATGTAAAACATGTGGTAAAGGCTTCAGATATTTCCATTTTCTTCAAACACATGAAAGAAATCACAGTGGAAAGGAACCCTATGAATATAAGCAGTGTTGGAAAGCATTCAGTTTATCCAGTTTTCTTTGAATACATGAAATAACTAATACTGGAGAAAAGCCCTTTTAATGTAAAAAATGTGATGACACATTCAATTTTCCTAATTGCTTTCAAGAACACAAAAAGATTCACACTGAGGAAAATCCTATGACACTGAGAAATGTGGTAAAGCTTTCAGTTTTTCCATATTTTTTTGAAAATATGAAAGGACTCACATTGGAGAACAGCCTTATTAATGTAAAAATGTGGAAAGGCCTTTAGCTCCAGTTTTATTTGAAGACATGAAAAAACTTATACTGGAGAAAAACCCTGTGTGGGATGTGGCATTGTGCTGGACCTTATAAATAAAAGAATGTATACTGTATGGAAACCTTAATGGTTTGTAAAATACAGGAAATTGTTAAATTTTAAGTTGCTTCAAAAGTCATGTGAAAACTTCCACTGGAAAGAAGTACTGTAAACTTAAGCAATATGGAAAGCCTCAATTAAATTAATTATTGTATAATGCTTGGGAAAATTCACAACATAAATAAAACATTATACAAGTTATAAATTTTAAACAAAGACAAAGAGAGAATTCTAAAAACTCCAAGAGAAAATTGTCAAGTCACATATAATGGAATTGCCATTAGACTATCAGCAGATTTCTCAAAAGAAAACTTGCAGGCCAGGAGAGAATGGAACGATATAGTCAAAGTCCTGAAAGAAAAACTGCCAGCCAAGAATACTTTATCCAGCAAAGCTATCCTTCAGAAATATTGCCATTAGACTATCAGCAGATTTCTCAAAAGAAACCTTGCAGGTCAGAAGAGAATGGAATGATATAGTCAAAGTCCAGAAAGAAAAACTGCCAGCCAAGAATACTTTATCCAGCAAAGCTTCAGAAATGAGGGAGAAATAAAGCCCTTCCCAGGCATCAAAAGCTGAGGAAACTCATCACTATCAGGCCAGTCTTACAAGAAATGCTGATGGGAGTGCTACAACTAGAAATGATAAGGCCATAATTACTATCACGAAAACATGAAAAAGTATAAACCTCACTTATAGAGGTAAATTCATAAATCAAACTCAGAATGCCCCAGTGAGGTAATGATGCTATGTAAATCTCTTAATCCTCAAGTATGACGTTTATAGTCAAAATGGTCAAAAAACCCCCACAACAGCTACAATTAGTGGCTAAGGAACATACAATAAACACAAATGTAAATTAAGTCATTAAAAATTTAATATGTAGGGGGAAGGGTGATATGAGTTGAATGTGTCCTCCAAACTTTCTTCTATTAGAAACTTAATCCCTACTGTAACAGTGCTGAGGATGGGAAATCCTATTATGGTAATTGAAAGATGAGGCCTTGAAGAGGTCAATAGATTGTGAGGACAATGTTCTTGTGAATGGACTGATTCATTCATGGAGTAATGGGTGTGGTAGTGATGGACTCTCTTTTGCTCAGCCATTTTTGCCATGTGGAAGGTAAGAAATAAAATTATTTCTTTATAAATTACCCAGTTTCAGGTATTCTGTTATAAGCAACAGAAACAGACTAATACTGGGGGGTGGGGCAGAGAGGGGAGAAGTCTGGAGTATTTTCGTATGACCAAAGTAAAGTTGCTACCAGCTTAGTTTATTATAACTATAAGACTCTTTATATTAGCCCCAAGGTAAGCCCAAAATAAGAAATTACAGCAGACATACGAATCAGAAAAAGAAAGAAAACAAAGCTTAGCACCACAGAAAACAACCAATTCACAGAGGTAAATAAGAGAAAAAGAAAGGAACTAAGAATCTACAGAACAACTAGAAAACAACTAACAAAATGGCAGGAATAAGTTCTGACATATCAGTAATAACCTTGAATGTAAATGGATTAAACTCTCCAATTAAAAGATACAGAATGGCTGAATGGGTAAAAAAAACAAGACCCAATAATAAGATGCCAACAAGAGACTCACCTAACTACTAAAGACACATAGACTTAAAGTGAAGGGTTGGAAAAAGACACTCCATGCAAACAGAAACCAAAGCAAGTGGCAATAGCCATATATCAGAAAAAAAAGACTTTAAATTAAAAACTGTAAGGGCCGAACCCATGGCTCACCCGGGAGAGTGTGGCACTGGGAGCGCAGCGGCACTGGGAGCGCCGAGGCCACAGGTTCGGATCCTATATAAGGATGGCTGGTGCGCTCACTGGCTGAGCGTCGTGCGGGCGACACCAAGCCAAGGGTTACGATCCCCTTACTGGTCAGAAAAAAAAAAAAAAAAAAAAAAAAAAATGTAAAAAAAAAAAAAAAAATTGAAAAAAAAAAAAAAAAATTGAAAAAAAAAAAAAAAAATTGAAAAAAAAAAAAAAAAATTGAAAAAAAAAAAAAAAAATTGAAAAAAAAAAAAAAAAATTGAAAAAAAAAAAAAAAAATTGAAAAAAAAAAAAAAAAATTGAAAAAAAAAAAAAAAAATTGAAAAAAAAAAAAAAAAAAAAAAAAAAAAAAACTGTAAAAAGAAACAAAGAAGGTCAATATATAATGATAAAGTCATTATAATGATTTATATTATACAATTATATATATAATATAATGATAATGATTCAATGAGAGGCTATAACAATTGTTAATATATATGCACCTAACATCAGAGCACCCAGATATATAATGCAAACATTATTAGACCTAAGGGGAGAGAAAGACTGCAATTCAATAATATTAGGGGACTTTAATGCTCCCCTTCAAAATAAACAAATCATTTAGACAGAAAATAAACAGAGAATCACCTGATTTAAACTGTACCATAGACCAAATGTACCTTACTGACATTTACAGAATATTCCATCCAATAACTTCAGAACACACATTCTTCTCAACTGCATGTGGAACATTCTCCAGTACAGATCATATGTTAGGCCACAAAACAAGTGTACACAAATTTTAAAAGATAAGATCATATCAAGTATCTTTTCTGACAACAATGGCATAAAACAAGGAATCAACAACAAAAAAAACTTTGGAAATTTTACAGATACAAGAAAATTAAACAACATCCTCCTAAACAACCAATGGGGTAATAAAGAAATTAAAAGAAATTAAAAATTCCTTGAGACAAATGAGAATGAAAACACATCATACCAAATCTATGCGTTACAGCAAAAGCAGTTCTAGGAGGAAAGTTTATAGCAATAAATGACTATATCAAAAAAGAAGAAAGATTTCTAACAAACAACTTAACGATACACCTAAAGGAACCAGAAAAACAACAAACTAAACACAAAATCAGCAGAAGGAAAGAAATAACAAAGCTCAGAGGAGAAATACATGAAATAGAAACTAAAAAAATACTTGACAAGACCAATGAAATGAGGAGTTGGTGTTTTGAAAAGATAAACAAAAATGACAAACGTTTAGCTAGAGTAACCAAGAAAAAAAGAGAGAAGACTCAAATAAAAAAAAATAAGAAATGAAAAGGAGACATTACAGTGAATACCTCAGAAATACAAAGGATCATAAGAGACTATTATGAACAACTATATTCCAACAAATTTGATAACATAGAAGAAATGGATAAATTCCTGGACAAATACAATCTACCAAAATTAAATTATAAAGAAATACGAAGTCTGAACAGACCAATAACAAGTGAGGAAATTGAATCAGTAATACAAAGTCATCCATTAAAGAAAAGCCCAGGACCTGATGGCTTAATTGTTGAATTCTACCAAACATTTAAAGAAGAACTAATACCAATTCTCTTCAGATTATTTCAAAGAATTGAGAAGCAGGAAATACTTCCCAGTTCATTTTATGAGGCCAGCATTACTGGCAGCAAGACAAAATCAAAAAAAGAAAATTAAAGGAAAATATACTTGAAGAACACAGATGCAAAAATTCTCAACAAGATACTAGCAAACTGAATCCAACAGCACATTAAAAAGATCATTCACTATGATCAAGTGGGGTTTATCCCAGGGATGCAAGGATGGTTTAACATATACAAATCAATAAATGTGATATACCACCACAGAAAGAGACAAAAACCATATGATCATTTCAACTGATGCTGAAAAAGCATTTGACAAAAGTTAACACTCCCTCATGATAAAAAAAAAAAAATCTTTTAGCAAACTAGGTATAGAAGGTATGTATCTCAATACAATAAAGGCCATTTATGGAAAACCTACAGCTAACATCATTCTGAATGGGGAAAAGCTGAAAGCCTTCCCTCTTAGATCATGAACAAGATGAGGATGCTCACCTTCGCCACTTCTATTCAACATAGTACTGAAGTCCTAGCCAGAGTAATTAGACAAGAGAAGAAAGAAAAGTCATCCAAATTGAAAAGGAGTAAGTCAAAGTATCCCTGTTTGCATACAACATGATCTTATATACAGAAAACCCTAAAGACTCCACCAAAAAAATGTTAGAACTAATAAACAAATTCAGTAAAGTTGCAGGATACAAAATTAACATACAAAAATCAGTAGCATTTCTATATACTAATAGCAAACTATCTGAAAAACAAATCAAGAAAAAAATTCCTTTTTCAATAATTACAAAAAAATTTTTTAAAAGATATGTAGGAATAAACTTAACCAAGGAAGTGAAAGACACCTACGATGAAAAGTATAAAACTTTGAAGAAAGAAATTGAAGAGGCCATAAATGGGAAGACATTCCATGTTCATGGGTTGGAAGAATTTATGTAATTAAAATAGCTGTTCTACCCAAAGTGATCTACAGATTTAATGCAATTCCTATCAAAATACCAATGACATTCTTCACAGAAATAGAAAAAAAACAATCCTAAAATTCATATATAACCAAAAACAACCCTGCATAGCCAAACAAATCCTGAGATAAATAAACAAGTCTGGAAGTATCACACTACCTGACTTCAAATTATACTACAAAGCTACAGTAACCAAAACTGCATGGTACTGACATAAAAACAGACATATAGACCAATGGGAACCAAACACTGAGGCCAGAAATAAATTCACACACCTACAGTCAAATGGATCTTTGACAAAGGCACCAAGAACACATTATTGAGGAAAACAAAGTCTCTTCAGTAAATGGTGCTGGGAAAAAGGATATCCACATGCTGAAGAATGAGACTAGACCCCTACCTCTCACTATATACAAAAAAAATCAACTCAAAATGGATTAAAGATTTAAGTGTAAAACCCAAAACTATGAAACTACTAGAAGAAAACATAGGGGAAATGATCTATGACATGAGGTGGGTGAAGGAATTTTTAAATAAGACTTCAAAAGCACAAACAATAAAAGCAAAAATAGAAAAATGCAATTACATCAAACTAAAAAGCTTTTGCACATCAAAGGAAACTGTTAACAGAGTGAAGAGACAACCCACAGAATGGGAGAAAATAAGTGATAACTATACATCTGACAAGGAGTTAATACCAACAATATATGAGGAACTTAAACAATTCAACAGCAAAAAAAAAAAAAAACCAAATAACCCTATTGAGAAATGGGCAAAGGATTTTAATAGACATTTCTCAAAAGAAGACATACGAGGGCCGGCCCGGTGGCGCACTGGATAAGTGCGCTGCTTGGGAAGCGCAGCGGCGCTCCCGCCCGAGGGTTCGGATCCCACGTACAGACCGGCTCCCGCTCACTGGCTGAGCGAGGCGTGGGAGCAACACCGAGGGTTGCGATCCCGTCGCCGGTCCCTGGTCCGGTGCGGGGGCAACACTGAGGGTTGCGATCCGTTGCCGGACACGGAAAAAGACAAAAGACAAAAAAAAAAAAAAAAAAAAAGAAGACATACGAATGGCCAACAGGCATATGCAAAAATGCTCAGCATCACTAATCATCAGGGAAACGCAGATCAAAACAAGACACTACCTCACTCCAGTTAGAATGGCTATTATCAAAAATACAAAAGAAAACAAGTATTGGTGAGAATGTGGAGAAAGGGAAACACTTACACATTGTTGGTGGGAGTGTAAACTAGTACAGCCATTATGTAAAACAGTATGGAAGCTCCTCAAAAAATTTAAAATAGAACTACCATATGATCCAGCAATCCCACTACTGGGTATGTCTAAAGGAAATAAAATAAGGATTACAAAGACATATCTGTACTCCCATGTTCACTGAAGCTTTATTCACAATAGCCAAGATATTACAACAAACTAAATGTCCTTTGCTGGATGAATGAATAGTGAAAATGTGGTGTATATATATACAATAAAATATTATTCAGCCTTAAAGAAGGAAGGAAATCCTGTCATTTGTGACAACATGGATAGAGCTGGAAAACATTGTACTAAGTGAAATAAGAAAGACACACAAAGAGAAAAACTGTATGATCTCACTCACACATGGAACCTAAAATAATCAAACTCACAGAAGCAAAGAGTAGGATAGAAGAGTAGCAAACAGTCAAATTCACTGAAGCAAAGAGTAGGACGCCAGGGGAATCTAATGTATGGCTCGGTGTAAACAGTTAATGATACTGTATTGTATACTTGTAATTTGCTAGGACAGATCTTAAATTAAATCTTCTCAACACACAAACCCACACACCCACCTATGTAGATGTAATGGATATATAAATTAGCTTGATCGTGGTGATCATTTCATAATATATACATATATCAAAACATCAAGCTGTGTACCTTAAATACAACTTTTATATTTCAATGATATCTCAATAAAGCTGTTTAAAAAACACAAAATTAAAATACAAAATGTGCAACAACAAAAAATAGATGATGAAGATCTGAGCAAGAAGAGCAGAGGATGCAGCAAAGAAATATTTAAGAGGTAAAATCAGGAAGTCTTGGTGATCCATAAGATGGTAAGGTCCAGGAGCAGTTTGTGATAACTTCCAGGTTTCTTGTGTGGGTGACTGAGTAGATATTGGTAACACTCACTGAGGCAAGGGACAGTATAATAACCAAAGCAACAGATGTTTGTATTGTTGGGGTAGGGGCAAGCATTTTAATTATGTTTTAGATATGCTGAAGTTTAACATCTACATGGAGATATCCCACATGAATTTGGATAACACAAGCCTGAAGCTCAAGGTCAGGACTGCATATATAGAAGGGAAGCCATCAGCATAAAAAAAAAAAAAAAAAGGAGCTAGATAATACTTTAAGAGTGAATAAATCCTCAGCTAGCATAATACAGAATCAGGAGACAATATCTTAAAAGTGTTTGTCAAGAAACAGTAAGATGTGGAAAACTGTATGGCAGTTCCTCAAAAAATTAAACAGAGCTACCATATGATTCACGGCGTTATTCACAATAGCCAAGATATGGAAACAAGGTTGTCCTTCTTCTAAGGTTGTCCACTTCTAAGTATATACCCAAAAGAAGTGAAAGCCAGGACTTGAAGAGATATTTGTACACCCATGTTCATAACAGCATGTTCATATCAGCCTTAAGATGAAAACAACCCAAATGTCCATCAACAAATGAATGCATAATACAATACTAAATACTAACACAATGGAATATTACTTGGCCTTAAAAGGGAAGAACATTCTGACACATGCTACAGCATGGATGAAACCTGACATTATGCTAATTGAAACAAGCCAGACACCAAAGAACAAATATTATATGATTTCACTTATAAGAGGTGCTTTGAATAGCCAAATTCATAGAGACAGAAAGCAGAATAGTGGTTACCAGGGGCTGGGGGAAGGAGAATGAGATGTTATTTTTTTTTTATTTTAATTAATCAATATACAATGTAGTTAATTGATTTTCGTGTCCCTTTACCAATTCCTCCTTTCCCCCTTCCCTCTCTCCCCTCCCCCCATCAACATCATATGTTCACTTGTTTTAACGAGTTCAAGGAATTGCTTTGATTGTTGTGTCTTCTTCCCCTTCCCATTTGTTTGTTTGTATATTTATTTATTTATTCATTTATTTTTAGCTCCCACAAATAAGTGAGAACATGTGGTATTTCTCTTTCTGTGCCTGGCTTATTTCACTGGGATGTTATTGGTTAATGGGTACAGAGTTTCAGTTTGAGATGATAAAAACGTTCTGGAATTGGACGGTGGTGATTGATGGTTGCAGAACCATGTGAATGCATGTAATGCCACTGAAATGCACACTTATAAATGGTTAAAATGGCAAATTTTATGCTATGTATTTCTTACCACAATAATAAAAAAGAAATGGCAGGAAAAGCATATTTTTTTCAAGTGAGTGAGGTAAATACCTTAAGGAACATCTCAAAGAGTAATTGCTTCTGGAAAGGGGTGGGCATAGGGACTTCTGCTTATCATTGTAAGCCTTTGGTACTCTTGATTTTTAAACTATGGGCATGTATTACATTGATAGAAATAAAAACATTTTAAAACTGGAAAAAATAAGTGGATGAGATTACTCAGAGAATTTGAGGAGCCAGTGGGGGACGAGATGCCTCAGGAGAAAGGTTGCGAGAAACAATAACCCACTAAAATAAAGTAATGAAAACAGAGGGTTATTACAATGATACAAGGGAATCACCCAGCAATTTAACGCAACAAGCACAGGCACCCCACAGAAACTAGGATGCTTCTGGGTGCTCTCTCATCACTCCTCTCTCTCTCCCGCTTATTCTTTTTCACAACTCTTCCCCTCTCTCCCTCCTCATTCTGCTACTCCACATGTTTCTCTGGATCATGATCTCTTTTCCCTGTTTCTCCGTGAGTGTTGGGTTTATTTTCTCCACTCCCGTCCTCTGCCGAGCAGTGTCTTGTATTCACTCATCCAAAATGCCAAGAAAGAAAGAAGGAAGGAAAGAATGACCACAGTGGTGCGTTGGACTTGCAGAGGGAGAGAGCATACCTTAGGATACAAACTGGAGTGGGAGGGGAGAAAGGGGGAAGGGGAGAAGGGGTGGGGGATAATTGGGTGGGGGACACAGGGTACAAACGCAATTTGTGGAAATGGGCAAGCTGCCAGTGTGAATCTGGCCTTCACATCTTGGACACGAGGGGTGAAAATCAGCCCTGTATCTCATGAATATTCATAACCAAAAAAAAAATGGTAGTTTCAGCCACTGCATCTATATGACCTCTCGGCCTGGCTCCATACAGTCAACTTCCTCATCTCACTACATTCCTGGGAGAGAGAATGGACTCCTGCAAATCAGCCATCCACCTCTGGTTAGATACCCATTCCTAGTCCAATTGGCTGTGTCCCAGGGCTTTACCTCTCCTTCATGGGAGATTACAGTTTGGGAAGTATTTCAATTAAGAAGATTTAAGCTGAGCATTAACGTCAAAAATAACTACTGTCAAACAATTTCCTTGAGGAATAGTCAGAGTAGGAGAATCAGGATAGAGTGGTTTAATAAAAACCAGAGAAGAGAGAGTTTCAAGCAGGTGAGTGGTTGAACAGTGCCAAATGCTGCAGAGTAACATCACTGAAAATAAAGACTAAAAGGTGTCCACCGGGTTTGGCATTGGAGTCAATGAAAAGGAAGAAAGTGGAGCATCATGTACAGATTATTCTTTCAAGAGGCTTGGCTGACAAGGGAATAGCTAAGGGGGGCATCAGCTCAAAGGATTTTGTTTGTTTTTATTAAAACAAAACACACGTTTTGCTGAGATTACAAAAGTGGCAGAGAGCATAAGAGAAGAACAAAGAATTTTAAGAGATGGACGGGTGAAAACGTCAGTATTGAACAGAAGAAAGGACACGTCCTCTGAGATCGGCAGAAAATCATAAGAACTACAGCTACAATTTTCCAGTTCAGAGTTAGTCTTACATTTGTCAGACAGACCAACCCAGAACATACAGCTACTCATAAAAAAAAGAGGGCCAAGGACAAAATCTAGGAGAATGCCAGCACTTAACAATGAAAGCTAGAGTCGACTCAGGATCTGATCATTCAGGGC
This sequence comes from Galeopterus variegatus, assembly GCF_000696425.1. Lineage (NCBI taxonomy): Eukaryota > Metazoa > Chordata > Mammalia > Dermoptera > Cynocephalidae > Galeopterus > Galeopterus variegatus. The sequence goes on along the minus strand of NW_007731338.1, from coordinate 14,885 downwards.
AAATGTTTAATTTGGGTCTAGCTTTCCCTACCATTTGTATGGTTCTGGATCTAGTCTCTTAATTCGTAATTGGCTACATGCCCCAGGAATGCTAACTAATAACCTTTACAAATCACAATTAGAAAAGAAAGTATGTAGCAATCAAGTCATGTATCATATTTTGGAAAGAGAACAGGAATGGAAATCATAAGACCTGCCACCTTCCCTCTCTGGGTTTACTTCCTGTAAAAGTGAAGGGACTGGCCTCAGTTGTTTCTATGACTCCTCCAGTTGGAACAGTCTATGCTTCTTTGATTCCTGGTTTACCTCCACTTTACTTGTAGCTATATCACTGCTCTCCTACATTAATAAAAATGTACACAAGCTGACCATATTATTTTTGTGTGTGTTTAGTAATATTTGTTTTTAAATCATTACACAACATAAACATTTTTTGTGGCCCTTTACCAATTTATCCCTAACCCCCTGCCCCCTTTCCTACCTTTGGTGTCTTCAGTTCCATTCTCTCCTTTTAATAGTTGAAGGAATTACTGTGATTGTTGTGTCTTTCTTTTTTTTTTTGCCTTTTTAAAAAATTGAAACATAGTTGATTGTACATATTTGTGGGTACAGAGTTGAATGCCAATACCTGTGTGCAATACATGATGCTCAAATCAGGATAATTAGTATATTCAACATTATACAATGTAATTGATTTACCAATTCCTTCCTTATACCCCTTCCCACTTTCCCACCTCTGGTGACCTCAGTTCGGTTGTCTCCTTTTGAAAGTTCAATGAATTATTGTGATTGCTGTATCTTTCTTTCTTTTTTAGCTCCCACTTACAAGGACATGTGGTATTTTTCTTTCTGTGCCTGGCTTATTTCTCTTAACATAATTTTTTCCAAGCTCATCCATGTTGCTGCGAATGGCAGAATTTCATTCTTTTTTATGGCTGAGTAGTATTCCATTATGTGGATATATACCACATTTATCCAGTCATCTGTTGATGGACATTTAGGTTGGTTCCGACTATTGGCTATTCTAAATAGAGCTATGATAAACATGGGAGTGCAGGTATGCCTTCGACATGATGATTTCCATTCCTGTGGGTACACACCAAGTAGTGGGATTGCTGGATCATATGACAGTTCTATCTGCAGTTGTTTGAGGAATCTCCATACTGTTTTCCATAATGGCTGCACCAATTTACAGTCCCACCAACAGTGTAGGAGGTTCCCTTTTCTCTGAATCCTGGCCAGCATTTGTTGTTCTCTCTGACCATATTCTTTTTAAGACCATGAGAAAAGGAGAAAACCCACCAAACCTGGACAATCACAAAATATGGTAAAAGAAAGAGAGTCAAAGGGGGAAATGTGATTGACTTCTTGTTATTAATGTCAGTGCTCAGCTGTACAACAGTAAGGCTGTGTCCCTTTGAGATCAAATCAATGACTCAAAAGGGAAAAACTCAAACCACCTTTGTCTCCTTGTCAAATCAAGAAGTACACCCTAACCCTGCTAACTTTTGAGGAAATAGTGAATATTGTTGTCTCTTCACAACTTCCCTCACACTTGTCATAAGTGTTAGGAATATCTTAATATATGTAAAATAAGAAGTATTTAACTACTGTTCTCAACTCACCAACTATTCTTCCCAAACCTCCAAAGCTTCATGGGGTTGGGGTTAGAATTAGAGTAGGGACAGTGTGCCCTGTGCATTTTCTTCCATACTGCCAGCTAGGTACAATTTACCAGTGTAATGCCTTTGATCCTCACTTGAATTCTGAAGTTATAAAATACTTTTAGTGGGGGACTGTGAATAAAGATCATGCTGTCCTTTCTATGAAAAGATGGTACAACTGATCTATGAATAAACCATGTCCTTTCAGTTCTTTTTCCAAGGTTGAGGATGGGATTATTCAGAATCACCTATAACCTCTCAACTCTTGTGACCAAACAGCTTTCCTGTAGGCCCAGGTGACCAGTGATAGAGGTAAACTCGGTGGCCAAGAAATTAACTATTTCCTTTACATCAGACCCAGGACCATGAGCCTCTCATGCCTGGTGTCTTTATCAACTACTTTCACTAAACTGTGTCATCTGGTCCACCACCTAGGTAATATGCAGACCTAGGCTGACTCCCAAAACCTTAGTACTGAACACCACAGGCATAGGGTCCAGCTTGGGGAACTGCTTAAGTTTGAGTTTTCTGCTTCAATGTATGGAGCTGATTCCGTCCCCTGAGCAGGGTTTGGGGGACAACATACTGCCTTCTGTTTCTTGTACCAGGGCAGGTAGAGGCAGGCCACAATTTTAGAAGATAGGGATTGCTCAGCTGCCAGCTTATTAAGCAGATGGTATCACCACCATGAGATAATAGCATGCAGTCCCACAGGGGGCTGGGCACAGAGAAGAAGCAACTGAAATGGAAAATTAGATCAACGAAAATGGTAGGGAGGTTGCTGCCCCAGTTGAAAATGTTCATGCTTCAACATGAAAGGCTCCTGACTGCACTAGCTGTAAAGATGCATTTCTTCCCCATTCTCATTTGTGTCTCAAAATGCCTTACTAGCTTCCTAGGTGTATTTTATTTCTGCTCTTTCTCAAATAGCACTTCCTTTATGACTATTAACTGGAAAAGGTTTGGGCTATCTTAACGCTCAGATCTCCCACTTCCTGGGCCTCACCTAAGCACACCTGCTTGGCGTACAGGTGCCATGGTCAGAATCCCTCAGGAATGAGGCTGTGCCTGCCTCAATACTTCTGCTGTCAACCCGTTGCTTTGACTATTTAACCAAGAACTACTGCCATTATATGGTTTGAATCTGTTAAAAATCAAGGTGATAAATTTTGCTTTTGATTATTCTTTTGTTGTTTTCAACATCCTTTCCATGTAGTAAGAGCCACTTACATATGAATAAGACAAGCAGCCATCTGTTTTACAAACCATTAGACTGAAAAAGTGTCAACTGAAGCATCATCTACTGATTTACCAACTGTTGGGCACTGGCTAATTGACAGAAATTAGTTGTATTACTGGACATACATGCCCTTACTTCATTAGTTGTGAGGGGTAGGAGGAAATTGTAAAATAACATTGGTGAAAAAGACCAAGGCCTTGGGCAGAAGGGGAGCTTACCGCCTGGATGCAGTGTACATGGACTGTCCTATTGCCCTCAGTTTCGGGATAAATCTTGCTACTTGAGACTGAATCCCTCCCCTAGCAGAAACTGGCAGTCTTCAATACTTGGCAGTTGAGTTGCTTTTACAAGTAGGACTTCAAGGGAGGCTTGCCTTTGGGGAGAAAGGGGAAGGGCTGTGTATTAGTTTGTTTCTATTGTTTATAACAAAATACCTGGAACAGGGTGATTTATAAAGAAAACGAAATTTATTCCTTACAGTTTTGGAGGCTGGGATGTCCAAAGTCCAAGGAACACATCTGATGGTGGTAACAATGAGCCAGAAGTCTCACATTACAAGATGGTGGAAGCAGAGAGAGCAGAGAGCATTTTCAGAAGAAAAATGCAACAGTGCTAAGAAGAGTAATACAAAAGAAAAAGATTATCAAGAGGAGAGGAAAAAGGCCCTGAAGGCATTGCAGAAGTCTCTGGGACCAACCCTTCCATTTCAGGACCAAAGGCCTAGGGAGACAACATGGTCTTGGGGAACAGACCTGAGGTGCCCTCCACAGGCTCACTGCCCAGGACCATCTCATGAAGCTGCTTCCAGCACCAGCACCCCAGCTGCTTTGGCTGCTCCAGCCATTGCTAAACTGGCCCCAGGTGTGGCTGAACCCACAGCTTTGGAAGACATAAGCTGGAAGTCTTGACAGTGTCTACGTGGTGTTAAGTCTTCAAGCTGGCAGAATGCCAGAGCTGTGGAGGCTTGGGACCCTCCACCTTGATTTCAAAAGACATATGGAAAAGTCTGAGGGCCCAGGAAGAGACCTGTCACGGGCAGAACCACCGCATACAGCCTTCCCTAGAGCAATGCTGAACGGAAACGAGGGGTCAGAACTGCAGCAGAAAAACGCCAAGAGCGCTATGCCTATTGGAGCCATGACAGCGGGACCACCATGGAGATCCCAGACCTGTGGAGCTACCAAAATGAAACACCAGCCTGGGAGAGCTGAAGTGTGGCCTGAGACCAGGAAAGCCATAGGAGCAGAGCTGCCCAAGGACTTGGGGACCCAACCCCCATACAAGCATGCAGAGGATATCAAACATGGCGTCAAGGTGTATGATTCGCCAGCTTTGAGATTCAATGCCTGCCCTGCTGGGTTTCAGACTTGCTTAGGACCTGTTATACCTTTCTTTTGGCCTATTCCCTCCTTTTGGAATGGGAATATATATCCTATGCTTGTCCCACCATTATATCTTGGAAGTAGATATCTTGTTTTGATTTCAGAGATGAGACTTTGAACTTCAGACTTTTGAGTTGAAACAAGTTAAGACTTTGGGGATGAAATGACGTATTTGTATGTGAAAAGGACATGAGTTTTGGGGGGCTGGGGCAGAATGTAGTGGATTGAATTATGTCCCCCTAAAACTCACTGAAGCTTGAATTGTGTCCCCCAAGTTTTATGTATTAGAAACTCAGCCCCCACCCTGACTGTTAAGAGGGCAGAAAATCCTATTATGGTAATTGAAAGGTGGAGCCTTGAAGAAGTGATTGGATTGTAGGACCACGCAGTGGTGAATGGATTAAAACTGGTAGTCAGGGGCATGGTTCTGAAGGCTTTAAAAGAAGAGAGAGGAGAGTCTGTCTGTCTCTCTGCTTGCTCTGCTTCCACCATCTTGTAATGTAAGACCCCTGGTTCACTGTTGTCACCACCAGATGGACTTCGGACTTCTCAGACTCAGAAACTGTAAGCAATAAATTTCGGGGTTTTTTTTTTATAAATTACCCAGTTCCAAGTATTTTGTTATAAGCAACAGAAACGGACTAATACAGGCTATAAACACAAAGAAGAGGAAACTAAATAAAGAATAAAGCTCTCCTGCAACCAGAAGGTGCTCTTATCCCTGGATTCATAAACACTCCTTTTTTATTCAATTGGGTTTCAAAGCTTTTTTTACTTAGTGTTTATCTGGCAGGTAGATAAAGCCAAAGCAAACAGGCATCTAGCTATCCAACTGAATAGTGGGGCCCAGGAGGGCATGATGTAGACAAAACTCGTACGTATGAAATAGGCACAGTTTGTTCTCATTATGGCCCAATACCTCCTTCGCCACTTTCCTCACCTTCTAGCCCTCCTCCCTGAGCCCCAGTATCTCCTGCTGACACCTGTCTGAGCAGGGTCATTCCCTGTCCCACCTCTTAATCGAAGCTGGGGTTCCTATTTCTTAGCACTGAGAACTACTCCAGACCTTTTTCATACTCAAATCAAAAGGTATCGTTCTAATCCCTCAGGACCCAACTTTGTAATGGAATATCCTAATAAGTGACAAATCTGCATTCTTAAGAGAGGAATTTCTTCCTCTGGAATTTCTTAGCCCAAACAGGTGATTCTAATGGTGGAAAGTTCAGACATGAACTTTAAATGTGAACATTAAACCTTTGCAAGAAATACTTTGGGGTACTTGGGACGACAGTTTAAGAACTCCTTAAAACATTACTTCCTGCAACAGTTGTCCCTGTTCTTTTGTGTGGGACTTGCTCTAGAATCACACGGAAGCTCCTGGGCAAGAACCATATGTACGTACAGAAGTCCACTGGCCACTTCTGTCCTGGGAGGTTCCCAGTTAGTGAGAGAAATGATCTGAGAATACTTCAGGCAGTCAGAGATGCTGCTTTCTGGTTTCAGAACTCTATAATGCTTGTTTGGAAATTACTGTCTACTTCTTGCCTCTCTCCTTTTTTTCTCCAGAAGAAACATTAAGAACTGGGTAAGAAAAACATAGAAATAACTGCCAGGCATTTGACCAAATGTGATTTAATTGCACACGAATTACTTTGTTATACTATCACGAAGTCAGCTTACAGAACTTAATCTGAAAATAAAATGGGGATCAATCCTTAAGTAAAAAACATACTTTAATGAACTATTGATAGATGCAATGATATGTTGAATCTCAAAGACATGCTGAGCGAGAGAAACCTGTTTCAAAGTTACCTATGGTATGATTCCATTTATATGACATTCTCAAAAAGACAAAACTACAGTTGCCAGGGTTAGGGCGTGGAGGGAAGATGCAACTACAAAGGGGCAGCATGACAGAGTTTTAAAGATGAAGGAACAATTCTGTACCCTGGTTGTGGTGGTGATTACAGGAATCTATATATGTGTTAGCATTCATAGAACTGTATACTAATATAGTCAATTTTTCTACATAATTTGAAAAATAAAATTAAGAAAAAAGGAACATGTGCTTTTCCAATTTTTTAGTCCTCTGCAAAATCAAGTTTACCCTCTAAAAAATCAAGTAGTAAGTTCAAGATACTCCAGGTCTGAAGAACAGGCATGAAATGGGCTTTGAAGAAAAAGTTATAAAAACCCTCAGAATTCCTAAGGAAGGTATCAACTTGAAGAAGATACAACATATGTATGCCAAGGCCTAACAATGGAATGGGGTTTGCAGCCAATAACCCACAGTCTCTCACTCCCCTCCTAGTTTCTCTTGTGGTCAGAGCCAGCTGACTGACTGGGTGATGGCTCTTCACTATACAGTTAACAGGACCACATAGGCCTAATATCTTAAACTCATGAAGAATGATCAAACCAGCAATTCCTATTTAGGAAGGGCTGGGGACAGATTAAGATACCCTATTTTGATTTCCTAGTGCTGCCCTCTGGTATGAAGATGTATATAGCAAATGCTTGTTTTTTTCATTAAAGTGATTTTAAATTAAATTTGGTTACTGAGAATTTACAGAAGGTGAACAATACTTCTTTGGATTACCAGAGGCCTTAAGGTGCTGCATATCCAGGCTTGGGGAGTCACTGTTCCTTGTAACTATCTATTTTGGTAGCCAGATGGCCAGTTAGTTTCATGCCTATACAATAAGCTAGATTCCTTACTCCAGTTTCTGGCAAAATGTTCATGGCCCAAATTTTTCATCTTTATCGTTTTTCAATTAAACTTTTTATTTTGAGATAACTGTTGATTCACATGCAATTGTCAGAAATAATACAGTAAGATACCCCTTTACCCAGTTTCCCTCAGTGCTAACATCTTATAAAACTGTACTATAATATCACAACCAGGACATTGGTACAGCCCATCAATCTTGTCCAGATTTCCCATGTTTTACCTGTAATCATTTGTTTGTGTTAATTTGTCCATTTATTTAGTTCTATGATATTTTATCACATGTGTAGGTTCATGTATCCACCAACACAATACAGAACTGTACTATCACCACAAAGATCCTTCCTGCTGCTACTCTTTGTATTCACACCCACCTCTTATCTGCCCATTCCCTATCCCCTGGAACCCACTAATCTGTTTCCCATCTCTATTTTTGTCATTTCAAGAGTGTCACATAAATAATCATACAGTACATAACCTTTTAAAATTGTGTAGCATTCCATAGCATGGATGAATTAGTTTGTTTAATCACTAAACTGTTGAAGAACACTAGCCATGTCTGAGTTATACAGTTTCTCTGCATCCTTACCAGCATTTTCTGTTGCCACTATTTTTTTATTTTAGCCAATCTGATAGGTATGTAGTGATATCTCACTGTGGTTTTAATTTGCATTTCTCTGATGGCTAATGATGCTGAGCATCTTTTCATGTGTTGCTTGCCATCTGTATATCCTGTTTGGTAAAATATCTATTCATATCTTTTGCACACTTTCTAATTAGATGAGTTTTGAGAGTTCTTTATGTATTCTAGATATGAGTCCTTTGTCGGATATGTGGTTTGCAAATATCTTCTCCCAGTCTGCAGCTTGCCTTTTCATCCTCTTAATAGAACCTTTCACAGAGGAAAGATTTTTAATTTTGATGAAGTGCAACTTAATGGATTTTTCCTTTTATGGATCATGCTTATGGTGCCAAGCCTAAGAATTCTTTGCTGCTCCCTAGATCATGAAGATTTTCTCCTGTGTTCTTTTTTTTCCCTAAAAGTTTTATAGTTTTATGCCTTACATTTAAGTCTGTGATCCATTTTGAGTTACTTTTTGTTTACTCACTTAATTTTTGTTTAAAGTGGGATGTCTAGGTAAAAGTAGCTATAGTAAGCCTTTACTTTGGGAAGAGTGATTCCTCCCAATTTATTCTTTACCAAAACCATTTTAGCTACTCTAGGTCCTTTGTCTTTCCATATAAATTTAGAATAAACTTATCTATGTCTACAAAAATCCTTGCCAGGATTTTGAGAGATTTCATTAGACTATAGATCAATTTGGGGAGAACTGACATCTTTACTATGTTGAGTCTTCCAATCTGTGAACACAGTAAGTCTCTCCAATTATTAAGGTCTTCTTTGAGTTCTTTCATCAGTGTTTTGTCACTTTCAGCATACAGATCCTTGCATTTTTAAAGTTTTTACCTAAGTATTTCATTTTCTTTGGAGCAATTACAAATGGTATTGTGTTTTTTATTTAGATTTCCACATTCTTAGTATGTAGAAATATGATTGATTTTTGTGTTAATTTTGTATCATATGACCTTTATGAATTCAAATATTAGTTCTAGGAGTTTTTTGGGTTTTTTTTTTTCTTTTAAAAGATGCCTTGGGATTTCCTATGTAGACAATTAAGTCTTCTGCAAATAGAGACAGTTTCACTTGATCCTTTCCAATCTGTATGCCTTTTACTTCTTTTTCTTGCCTTGTTGTGCTGGAAGTTTTTTTCCTCTTTCTTGTACTGGAAGTTCTAGCCAGTACAATGTTGAATAGAAGTGGTGAGAACAGACACACTTGCATAGTGCTGATTTTAAAGGGAAAGAATTCAGTCTTTCACCATTAAATATAATGTCAGCTGTCGGTTTTTATAGATGCTCTTCAGGAGGTTAAGTAAGTTCCTCCCTATTCCTAGTGTACTAAGAGTTTACGTCACGAATAAATGTTGAATTTTGGCAAATGCTTTGTCTGTGTTAACTAACATGGTTACATGATTTTTCTTCTTTAGTTTGTTGATATGGTGAATTGTATTAGTTGATTTTAAAATACTGAACCAGCCTTGCATGCACGGAATAAATCCCACTTTGTCATGGACTATAATTCTTTTATACATTGTTGGATTCACTTTGCTAATATTTTTTTTTTTTGAAGATTTTCATGTCTAAGTTCATGAAAGAAATTGGTTTGTAGTTTTCTTGTTTTGTATTGTCTTTGTCTGAATTGGTATCCTTCTGGGACTCTGATTATATGAATGTTGGATCCTTTGTTATTTTCCATAGGTCCCTGAAGCCCTATTCATTTGTTTTCAATCTTTTTTCTCTCTCTTATCCAGATTGGGTACGTTCTCCTGATCTATCCTCAAGTTCACTGATTCTGCCCTCCGCGTCTCCACTGTATTAATTCTAAATTGCTGGATATTATATTTTTCAGTTCTATACTTTCCATTGGGTTCTTTTTTAAAATGTGGACAGGTGTTTTAATCAGGTACAAAATGCATGAATTTGGAGGAAGAAGAGACCAAGAAAGGCTTCCTTGAGTAAGTAGCACCAGAAGGGGACTTTAAGTAAAGAGGCACAGATTGGCCCTGCCTGGGACTGCTCTGAGCATCTTCTTATGTCATCCTCACAACAACCCAACAAAGATTATAGCAATGATTATACCCATTTTACAGATGAGGAAACTGAGGCTCAGTCAGGTAATGTCCTTTACCTAAGGTCCCACAGCTAGGAAGTAAAGGAGTTGGGACTTGAATCCAGGTCTTCCTGACTTTCATGGCCAAAGCCCATGCTTGCTCTCACCAGCATCTGGAAGCCCAGCTCAAATACCCCTGCCAAGAGAAAGTCCTCTCAAACACCCCCAGAATGTGGCTACTCACTCCTCAGGACTCCCATGTCACTCCACCCAAGGATCATACCTACCCCCTCCTGCCATGGGTTCTAGTCAGGTATGTCTATGAAGGATGTCGTCACGGGATCACCTACACCTACACCTGGCACAGGGCTTTGAAGGCTGGTAGCCACTCACAGATGTCTTCTGAGGGACTTTAATTCAATTAAACCTGAGTTCTCACAAATGCCTTTGCAGAGGGCTGTTGTGAGGACTCCATGAATAGATGCTCACAGACTGGCTCCGTGCTTGGCACACAGTGAGCACTCACTAAAAAGGAAGGATGCAGTTGGGCTGCTTATTGTTATTTGTATTTGACCAGCCTCACTTCGTGGATTTGAAGTAATTCCTGACGCCAGAGAGAGGCATATCAGAGACTGCCACACAGCCACATGCTCAAAACCAGGTTTCCCAGCTCTTGACTCCCCAGGAAGTGCTCCTTCCCCTCAGAAAACTATCCACTCAGGCAAGGTTGAGGTCTGTGTCCTTTGACAATATAAAAGCCCTTTATGGTTAAATCATTCAACTGCAACTCCATCACATAACCACACAACTATTTCCAGTCTCATCCTGCCCTTGCCCTTCTCCATGTTCCTAATCAGAGACTGGATGCGCCAAATGTCACACAGCTTGTAGTGTATTTGGTTCTTTTTTATAACTTCTATTTCTTCGATGAGATTTTCTATTTTTCATTTGTTTCAAGAGACTTTGCAATTAAAGTATTTTTGCAATAGCTACATTAAAACCCTTCTCAGATAATTCTAACATTTGATTGGTATCAGCTGATTATCTCAGGGCTTTTTTTTTTTTTTTTTTTTTTGTGGTATTCTGGATGTGTTGACTATTAGGTTAGAAGACTGATTCTTATTTAAATCTTTTATCTTAACAGGCAGTCACCATTTAGGTTTAGCACACAGGTCCTGGCCTACTTTTGTAGACTGTGATTCCAATGACAATTTACTTTTCAGAGCCTCTGTGGTGCTATTTTGGTCTGCTTGATTAATGTGGTGCTGATGGGTCCCTGCTGGTAGTGCCTGAAGAAGCAGAAGAGTCTGCCCAGGCCAGGTTTCCTGATGCCTCTAGGTGGGGGAAAACGATTCTCTAGTCTGTGGGAACAAAGAATCTTCTTTGCTTCTGCTTATCCTGGTGGGACCACCCTGCCAGTGCTGCCTGCACTCCTGGCATCTTTCAGGGGGAGAGGGGACCCTCAAGACCATCAGGACAAAGAGGCTTCCCAGGCCAGGTTACTTGTGGTGGTGGGATTTCCCTTTGATAGTGCCCTTGGTTGTATAGTATCTTTTGGTGGGACAGGGGAGTCTCTGGCCTAGTGGAAAAGGTGAGCACTTCTCCTGGCTGCTTATTGTCAGTGAGGCTCCCTGCTAGATCCCCTTTGCTGGAGTTGTCATGCTCACCTGGTGGTGTTGGCAGGACTCCCACTCAATCCAGAGAAGGAAGAAACCTATCTAATCTACCTTCTGTTGCTAGGTTGGGGATTGGGAAATGCTGGGCTTGGTTCGCCTTCTTCTGTTGGTTTGGGAGTTACATGGTGCCCTGCTACTATGGGGTTCCTCCAGTCCTGGGATGCCTAACCATTCTGCCCTCTCCTTTATAGCTTTGAGAATTTTCCTCTAGATGCCTCCTGAATTATTTCCAGGGTTCATAGTTATACTTAGCTTGGAGGAGCAGGGAGAAATGAGTCTACACCACCTTGTCCACACTGGAAGTGGAGGACCAGCTTTGCATTGGTTTCTGCTGCTGCTTCTCCTAGGAATGACTCAGGCTTTCATGTGTCACTCTCTCAGGCAAAGAAAAGCTCAAGAGGCTTTGCTTTGGCTAATATATCAAGGCTCCAGTTTGTGCATGTCTGTGTGTATGAGAAGAAAGGCTGGCAGAGATCAGCTCTGAAATAACAACTGTATTGCAGTGGACAAACACTCTGATAGTATACTGAGTTAGCTGTGGATTTGTTTTGCCTATAAGATACTCCTATACCACTATACTCACAGAATCATCATATATTGAGGAGTCAGAACAATAAAATTTTGATATTTTCAGACAGGATGGAGGCAGAAAATAAGATTTTATTTTTTTATTTTTTAATTTTTTCTCTTATTTTTGTCTTTTTTCGTGACCGGCAACGGATCGCAACCCTCAGTGTCGCGCCCATACCGGACCGGGACCGGCAACGGGATCGCAATCCTCGGTGTTGCGCCCGCACCTCGCTCAGCCAGTGAGCGGCCGGTCTGTATGTGGGATCCGAACCCTTGGCAGGAGCGCCGCTGCGCTCCCAAGCGGCGCACTGTAGCAGTGCGCCACCGGGCCAGCCCAGAAAATAAGATTTTAAAACATTCTCTTCTCTTTGTATAAAACCTTGGGATTTCAGTATATGGCATACTCTGTGCAGCATTCGTCTTCAAGGAAAATAAGATGCCACTGGAGAAGATTACCTGTGGCAGGCTGAATAATGGTCCCCAAAAGATACCCACACCCTAATACCTGGGATCTGTGAATATGTTACCTTGCATGGTAAAAGGGACTCTGCAATTGTGATTAGGTTAAAGAGCTTGAAATGAAAAGATTACCCTGGACTATCCAACAGTTCCTAATCTAATTATAGTCTGTATAAGACAGGCAGAAGGGACAGAGTCAGAGAAGGTGATGTGACTATGGAAGCAGAGGTCAGAGAGTCAGGGAGAGATCTGAAGATGCCATACTGCTGGCTTTGAAGATGGAGGAAGGAGCCATGAGCTAAGGAATGTGGGCAGCATCTAGACGCTGGAAAATGGCTGATTTTGGACTTCTGATTTCTAGAACTGTATGATAATAAATTTGTGTTGTTTTAAACCACTAAGTTTGTGGTGTTTTGTTATAGGAGCCATCGGAAATTGGTATACTGACAGAGGGCATGTGACAAGATCAGGGGTTGGAGGTCAGAGGGTGCTGTAAAGTAACAGGAGCATGACTGCTGTGCCAGGACACACTAAAACATGAGACTCTAGTCTAGAAATTTGAAGCCTGGGAGGAGACTGGCTCAATGTCTAGACTACTGCTGTCCAATTGAAATTCTGTGATGATGAAAAGGTTCCACATCTTCACTCTCCAGTATAGTAGCCACCAGCCATATGTGACTACTGAGCACTTGAAATGTGGCTACTGCAAATGAGGGACTAAATTTTTAATTTTATTCATTCTCAATTAACTTATATTCACCTTTAAAAAGCTGCACGTAGCTAGTGGCTACTTTACTGGACAGAGCAAGTCTCCATCACTAAAAAGAGTGTGGATAAGGTGAATAAAAAAGTATTCATTAAATTCTTCAGTGCTAGACAACTAGATTACCAAAAACAGCCTATGCCAAATTAAGGTAAAGAAATACCAACATTTTCTGGAGGTCAGATTTCTCATAACCTCTGCTATAATATAACCACAAATCTGGAAAAGAAAAAACCATGTAAGCAGCAGGTAAAATTGCTATCATAAAACCCATGAACTTTACTTCATAGGAGATGCATTAAGTGGGTCCTTGGTCAAACAGCTATACATTAGAAGAACCAAGAATACACTGATCTCAGAACTTCTTCAAAAGCATAGCAATCTGGCACCCACTTATTATGAAAAGACATATTCCTACATGCCTCAGAGGTCCAGGGCAAAAGCAGATGGTTATAATGGCCACCTTGAGTCACAAAGCAAAGTTATATTATGCTCTGAATCACCTTCTTAAGAAGGCAAAGCAGTGAATAACTAAATCTTTAATAAAACAAACAAAGCCTTAACAAGGAAACAGGCAAATATAAAACCAAACAAAAAGCTACCATTCAACTTTCATATAAAACCCCTTCTTTTAGGGTTCCAGCCACTATGCCATATCATCCATTCCAGCTCCTTGTCACTATTACTTATGCACGAGGATTGATATGCACCAAGGTTGACCCCACTTCAAGTCCTCTCTCACCATCACCATCAACACTCTTCTCCCTCTTATCCCTCTGCCTTACCCGCCATCCAAATCTGGATCAATTCAATCATCCAACACCACTGTTTCTATTTCCAGGCTGCTGAGCCCTGGTAGAGGAAATAACACAATGATATAGGCAGGAACATCTTGAAAAGCACAGTTGCTGTGGAATATAATGTAGCGGTTAAATATGCAAGATATTTATGTGTGCCAACATGGAAAAATATTCAAGACACATTAAATAAAAAAACAAGTAATATCACACCCCCTACTATGGCTACAACAAAAAAAGATAGATACTAACAAGTGTTAGAGAAGACGTGGAGAAATTGGAACCCTCATATGCTGCTGGTGGGAATGTGAAATGGTTCAGTCACTTTGAAAAAGTCTGATAGTTCCTCAAAATGTTAAATATAGAGTTACCATGTGACCCAGCAATTCCACCCCTAGAGACACACTCAAGAGACATGAAAATATATGCCCACACAAAATATGAACATTAATTCTCATAGCAGCATTAATCATAACAGCCAAAAAGTAGAAACAACGCACCAACCGATGAACGGATAAACAAAATGTGGTATATACATACAGTGGAATATTATTCAGCAATAAAATGAATGAAGTTCTGATTAATGCTACAACATGAATAAACCACCAGTCACAAATTACCATGTAGTATATGCTTCCATTTACATGAAATTCCAAAATAGGGAACTCTATAGAGACAGGAAGTGGATTAGTGATTGCTTAGGGGTAGGGTGGGGTGGGGTGGGAGATAAGGGGGTAATAGCTAAAGGATGAAGGGTTTCTTTCAAAGTGATGAGAATGTTCTAGATCAATCAGAAGCCCAACTGAGAGCGGATAATTTGTTCACTATCCAAAAAATATTTACAAGGACACTTCAAAAACTTCATGGAAAGGAGTTCCTAAGATGGCGACGGGTCTGGAGCGGCCGTGACAGGAGACAGCGCGATCCTGTGAGCT
>NW_007731337.1:95306-162655 GCF_000696425.1 Galeopterus variegatus | reverse complement strand
GTGATGGGCCATAATAATCATATACAGTGTATATTGACAAAATAAAAATTTAACGAAAAAAAAAAAAACAAATATTCGGTTGTTCATTAAAATATGAATGGTGAACACCTAATACTTATACATCTTATTGTATGTTAAATATACTTTAATAAAAATGCAAAGATAAAAACATATAATTAGTAAGGATTGTTCTTGTACAGACTATTATAGTTCCTATTGCTTTGAGAACAGAACAGGGTGCATTAAACATGAAAGCTCTTTATATCTAACATATACTGATAGGGCTTTTACTTTAGTGTTTTCTTCCCCCCTTACTAAAAATAAAAATTTTCCAAAACACCAGGTTGTGCTTCCCTCAGCCTATTCTAAAAGAACGCACACAGAAAAATGCAAACAAGCTTTAAAAGAATGTTACTTCAAATGCATTATTGTCATCAACTTGCTTAAGGAAACCAAGCTGTGGCTGAAATGCATCCCCACATCACCAGTTTATTCAACAA
This sequence comes from Galeopterus variegatus, assembly GCF_000696425.1. Classification (NCBI taxonomy): domain Eukaryota; kingdom Metazoa; phylum Chordata; class Mammalia; order Dermoptera; family Cynocephalidae; genus Galeopterus; species Galeopterus variegatus. Next base: position 162,155 of record NW_007731337.1, on the reverse strand, counting down.
TAATAAACAAAATAGACGTGCTCCTTGACCTCTTCAAACTTAAAGTGTGGTGAGAGATGCAGGTGTTAAACTGAAAAGTAATTCGGATGAAATACAAAGAGGGGTTTGATGAAAAGAGACCACCAGACGGAGCACATTCAGACTGGAGGGTCAGGGTGTCCTCTCTGGAAGGGACACATGGAAACCAAGAGTTGGAAGACAAGGAGTGTGGTAGGCTGACTAATGACCCCCACGTGAAACCACGTTCTAATCCCTGGAACCTGGGAATGTTACCTTATATGGAAAAAGGGACTTTGCAGATGTAATTAAGTTAAGGACCCTGAGATGGCAAAGACATCCTGGATTACCCAGGTGGGTCCTACATGTAACTACAAGGATCCTTATGAGAGGGACACAAGAGGGGTCAGTATCAGAGGAGAAGGCAATGTGAAATGGAAGCAATCACTGGAGTGATGTGCCTTGAAGTGGAAGAAGGATCCAAAAGCCAAAGAATACAGGCAGCCACTAGAAGCCAAGAAAAGGAAAAGATTCTCCCCTCAGAAGCTCCATAAGGAACCAACCCTGTTAACCTTGCCCTTGGTCCAGTGAAACTGTTTTTTACAGTTCTGGCCTCCAAACTATATAATAAATTTTGGTTTATTAAGCCACCAAGGTTGTGGTAATTCATTATAGTGGCCATAGGAAACTAATGCAAGGAGGTTTTCTCCAGCAGAGATAGGGATGAGGACATGCTCAGTGCTTCTGGGGAAAATGAATTAGTTTGCAACTACTTTATAACCAACCTGTCCTGCCTATCACCTATCAGCCGCAAGGCACTCTGCTGAGTCACCACTTCAGAGCTTTACTCCTTAACAGATCTTATTGGCATAGCTCTGGGGTGGCCATCCAGTTTTTTGAAACTGTTCTCAGCCAAAAAGGCCCAAGTCCCTGCAGCTGTAGCAAAGTTACCGTTCTGTGGTTCACGTTGCTTACCTTACAAGTTACTGTGTAATTAGTGCCACTTCATGTATGTTACCAAAAATAAATGTATCTACCCAGACTAGATGTAAAATTTTGTTATAATTGGATTCTTAATAGTGATATTTGTCATCCCCAATAGAATCATTCAATGTTTTGGAGGAATAATTAGTGTAGGGGGAAAAAGTGAGTTGGGTTAGAGAAAGAACACAGCACTCGATCATGCCAGCCTTACAGGTCATGTTGAGAGGTTTTTTTGTTTTTTTTTGTTTGTTTGTTTGTTTGGTTTGGTTTTTGTTTTTTTTTTTTTTTTAACAATAAAGGTAGTGAGGAAAGAATTAAGAATTTTAAGCAAGTAATTTTTTTGAAGGTTACTCTGGCTCTTAACGGAGGATCAGTTTAAGGCAATTGGAGTGGAGGGGCTGTCAATTAGAAGCAGATTCAGTGCAGAGCTAAATAAAATGATAAGAGCCGGGCTGCTTGGAAGTGATACTTAAGGGATGCTGCTAATGCCACCCATCCATGGGACATAAGATTCTAATAATAATAACAAGAGTCTGTATTCATTCTAATTGATCTTTCTGTTTCCTTTTTAAAACATGTTCCAGTGGTTTAGAATGGCTTTCTGTGGTTTGTAAGCATGGAATGGATGGAAAAAAATGGTTTATTTTAGAATCAAATTGATCAGCTTTTAGACCAGGGGTCAGCAATCTATAGCACCCAAGTGCTAAATTTGTCCACTGCCTCTTTTTTGATTTTAGATATTTCTTTCTAATGTATGAGTTCAGTGCTTTCTCTGCATCTCACAAATTTTGATAAAATGTATTTTTATTTTCATTTAGTTAAAAATATTTTTAAATTTCCCTTGAGACCTCTTCTTTGATCCATGTTATATAAGTGTGTTGTTTAATCTCCGAATATCTTAGCATTTACCAGCTATCTGTTTCTGACTTTTAGTTTAATTCCACTGTATTCTGAGAACATACTTTCTAGGACTTCTATTGTTTTAAATGTGTTAAGGTATGTTTTATAGCCCAGAATATGGTCTATCTTGGTGAATTTTTTTTTTTAATTTGAGAAAAATGTGTATTTTACTCTAAAATAATCTGGGTAAGATAATCTACACATCAATTAGATCAAGTTGATTGATGGTACTGACCAGTTCAACTACGTCTTTACTGATTTTCTGCCTGCTGGATCTGTCAATTACTGATAGAAGGGTGCTGAAGTCTCCAACTATAATAGAACTGCAAGGAGAAACAGACAAGTCCCCTATCAGTTTTGCCTCACATATTTTGTTGCTCTGTTATTAGACACATGCACATTAAGGATTATCTCTTCTTGGAGAATTGATTTCTTTTTAACTATGTAATGGCCTTCTTTATTACTGATGATTTTCCTTGTTCTGAGGTCTGTTTTATCTGAAATTAATATAGCCACTACCACTTCCTTTTCATTAGTGTTAGCATGATATATCTTCATCCTTTTAACTTTTAATCTATCTGTATTTGTATGTAAAGTATGTTTCTTATAGATAATACATAGATAGGTCTTTGGTAATGTCATTTAATTTGTGTATTTCATTGCCTGCGTTTCAAAATAAAATGTTATAAAAATATAGCTACAGTCATTCACTTACGTATTGTTTCCAGCTGCTTTCATGCTACATTGGCAGAGATGAAGTAGTTGCAACAGACTGTATGGCCCACAAAGGCAAAAATATTTACTATCAGTCCCTTTACATAAAGCTTGCCAACTCCTGTAAGATCACAGCCCTCTATTACTTGGTTCTTATCTTTTAAATGATTCCTGATGGTTTGGGTTTTGTTGATTCCTTGTTGCCAAACTGTGACCATTCACGAAGCAACTGACATAAATAGTGAAGACGATATGAAAAATTTTTACTTGTACAAACAAAATAGTATCGGCACAGCACATGGCCTCAGTCTAGCCATCTCTGGGGAATGACGTACAGTTACCCTGGGTGATAATAGTGGAAGTTGTTAGATACTTTGTTAAGGAATTTCATAGTGTCTGAAAGAAAGTTTCTATCTAAACACAATGTATTAATAAAAAACTACTTCTGGGCTCTGCATCACATTTTCTTCCCACCACCAGATGTAAGCCTTCATCAGTCTCCATGTAGGCTTAAACCAGCTGACAAATTCTGGTGTTACATTAATCATATGCTGGAAATTTAAATGTATGGACTTTTAAAAAGAAATTCATGTTACTTTAGCTAGACAGATCATTGATATAATTCCTCTGTGTTGGCAATGACCTGCTGACATAAGCTTTCAGGAAAGAGCTTATCCAGGCATTCATGTTTCTCCTAACCACAGCTGCGATTTAACAGAGACCTAACACAGCTACCCGTTAATATACTATTGACCCATGAATATTGATGGTGACAGAACCAGCCATTATGCCACAATTAAAAGCTTCTTTCAAATGCAAAAAGAAAAATCACCCCAAATATAAATTTTAAAATGTAGCATTAAATATTTATGAGAAATGCCTCCAAGATGCTGAGCTTAGCAGTTGCATAATGAAAGAACCACGTATTTTGAAGGATTACTCCCTACTGTTGCACAATCAAAAAATTTTTAAGTGACCTATGAGTAAAAGAAAAGAGAAGGGGGGGGGTAAGGTGATTACAAATTAATAAAGCATGTAGTACAATTTGATTACCAGCTACTGCAGTGTGAAATGAGTTGGTTTTAGTCCAGCTGTGCCTACTGATAGTTATCATCAACTTCCCTCCATGAGTGCCTGATGAGCTGGCCCCAACAGGAGAGGTCTGTGGAGGAGTGGGTGAGGATAAAGCAGGTCAGAGCTCTGTGTGGGAGCGAACAGTAGAATTTCCATTAAGGCCGTGGTCAGCCTGCTTTGTGGCCCTCAAAGACAGAGCCAATGCAGAGACTGGCTGTCAAATTAGAAAAACCTAGAGAACAAAGTGTACATTAAAAAAAATAACTCTTGGGCCGGCCCGGTGGCGCACTGGATAGTGCGCCGCTTGGGAAGCGTGGCGGCGCTCCCGCCCGAGGGTTCGGATCCCACATACAGACCGGTTCCCGCTCACTGGCTGAGCGAGGCGCGGGAGCAACACCGAGGGTTGTGATCCCGTTGCCGGTCCCCGGTCCGGTACGGGCGCGACACTGAGGGTTGTGATCCGTTGCCGGACACGGAAAAAATAAAAATAAAAAAAATAACTCTTCGTTTCGTAAAATCAAATGAAATGGAGTTGCAAGTGGCCTTAGAAATCAGCTAATAGAGTGTTCTCTGTGTGGAATGATCATGAAAACGGTTAAGCACTTACATATTTCTGAACTTAGCCATGGGCCTGCTGAATCAAACTTTGGCAATAAGGTCCAGGAGTGTGGTTTTTAAAAAATATTCCCAGTTTGATAGATTAAATGATTCTATCTGCATTCTTGCTACAACCTCATTGTGGGTAGAATATTCTTCTCCACTCTTGACTTTGGGCCAGTTTATCTGACTTGCTTTGGACCATGGCATGTAGGCAGGACTGACATTGTCACTATGCCAATTTCAAACCGAGGCCTTTAAGAAGTCACACTTGTTTCTATGTGCACTCTGTGTCTCTACCACTGACATGGAAAAGAGCTTCTATGGTTGCTTCAGAGTAGCCATGGAAGAAATACATGTGGAAGAGGATCATCCCTGTGGTCCCGTCTGACCCACACATATGCAGCAGGAGTTGCCCCAGCCTCTGTGACCCAGATCAGCAACACTGGCTTACCTGAATACATGCGAGCCAGCCCAGCTGAGACCAGCAGGACCACCTCAGTGGAATCACAGATACTTCATAAATAAATGCTTACTCTTATACACAACTGAGACTTTTGTTTGTAATTGCAGTCACCGTAGATTGTGATGCCAGGCAATGCACAATGATACATCCAGAAATTCCAACAATCACTTGAGTTTGGGAACTATTATCTAGTGCATGGGTCAGCATACTATGGACCCATGGGTCAAATCCAGCCAAATGTGTGTTTTTGTAAATAAAGTTTTGCTTTGTTTTTAATTCATATTGAATCATAATTGATTATAGATATTTTTAAGGTTCAATGTTGACATATGTTTATCAAATCAATATTATTAGCATACATATTCTTACAAATCATACTTATTCTTTATGCCCCTTGTCCAATCTCTTCCTATCCCCCTCCCCCGTCCCACCTCTGATAACCCTAGATTTCTTCTCTCCTTCTGAAAAAGTAACAGTTACTCTGCTGATTTGTTGCCTAGATAATCTGTCCAATGCTAAGAGGTGTGTTCGGGTCCCCCAATATTATCGTAGAACAGATGCTTCTCCTGTCACTCTGGAATGGGCTTTGTGGAGAGAGACATCCTCTTCTTTTCTTTGGTCTCTGCTGGTGACTCTCCTTGTTTCAATGCACTCCAGTGGCTGGTGGAACATCTGTGCAGTGGTTGTGGTTTCTAGCCACTTTCACAGCAGCTATGGTTATTGTGGTGACTGTGGTGGGCCACCCATAAGGAGGTGATGCTTGCTCCTTGGCACTGGTAGTGTGCCTGGTTGTAGGGGGTGGTCCAGCCTCCAGCTCCATACCTCAGGTCCCTGGGTGGGCCCTGAGGTGCCGGCAGTGTGCCTGGGTCAGAACTAATTTTTTTGTCCTTTGCTTACTTCTAAAATGGGGGAACTTCCTTTGAGGACCAGTACTTGAGTTATATGGTTTAGCTAAATTGCTGCTTTGCTGATGATTCCCTAGGGAAGGGTTTTTGTGCAGCTCAAGTTTTAATAGTTGACCTTATAGGTACTTCCGGCTCTCCAGAAACCCAGTGCACCTGGGTGGTATAGAAACTCTGATCTAGGCCTGAGTCTTTTCATCAGACTGTACCCCATGCAATTCTATATTTCTGACCAGTCTCCTCTGAATGGTCCTGTGCTGATTAGGGTGCCAGTCAGCTGTCCTTACTGTGCCCCAGTGTTCCCCCGGTAGGCCCGTCTCCCCCACCACCCATGCAGCAAACACTTCCTATGGTATGGGCCGTGTCTGGTCCCTTGAAATGACTCACCAGCCTCTGAGTGGCTCCTTTTTTTCAGTTGTTGTGGCTCGTTGGTCCTATGTGGGTCCACAGGAACCCTATTAGTGATCTTGCTGTCCTGGGGGCCACCAAGGCCGTCTTCTCCCCTGCTGCTTCCAAGCAACTCCATCTAAAGGGCACAGCTGTGGCTTTTGCCAGCTCCTGCTCTGTGTGTTTAGCAGCTCCAGCCCTAAAGTGGCCCTGGCACAAAATGGGTGGAGCAGTTTTTTCTTTCTCTCATCATGGCTTCTCCCACATTCATGCACTCCGTAGGTCTCTCCTCCTCTTCCCCTGAGCTCTAGTGGCCCCAGCTTGGCTGTTGTTGCTTTTTTATAGTTGTAAATTGGTTGATTTGTGGGAAAGAGTGATTCTGGGGACTGTCTATTCTGCCATCTTGACTGGAACTGTAATATGGAATTCAAGAAGAGCAGGCAGTGGAGGCAATGTAGGTAACTTAATGAGCTGCAGAAGTTTACCTCCAATGACAGCACAATAGAATAGAATTATGATTCTAAATAAGTTTCCTCCAGGAAGACATTCACTACAGGTAACTGACCAAACCACATCCCATAGAAGAACAGCCATGGTAACATTTGTTATTACTCTGTCCAGTAAACCATGTGGAGGGCAAACCAATGTTTGTCTCAGTCTTTGTAAATGATTTGATTCAGTTGGTGTTTCTTGTAGCTTTTTTTCACTGCTATTCAAAAGGTTATTTTCTTCTGTTGGTTCATTTCCATCTTCACCTTTGAGGTTGATAACTGTCTCCTCCTGCATTTCTTGATGCACAGAGGCTGTGTGATTCATCCCTGTGGGTGCTTCTGAATCTTGACATTCAATTGTTTTATCCTTCATCTCCCATGATTTATAATTAAGAAGACAGTAGAGGGAAGAGGAACAAGATCTGGTGGTCTCTAGCACAGGAGACCCGTCTCCCCCCAATCTACTAAGAAATGGGCTAAAAGGCTTGCCGGGAGGCACTAGAGTCTGCTCTAGCCACCATGGGCTGGGTTTCCTGGTTGGCACATCATGCCAGGAGGAGCCCAAGCTACAATTTGTAAATAAAGTTTTATCGGTACACAACCACACCCATTCACTTATCTATTGTCTACAGCTGTTTTCTTGCTACAACAGCAGAGTTTGCCAAGTCCTCATCTAGTCCAAAGTTCTGAATTTTAACAGAAAAAAAGGTAGACGTAGAAAGAATAATTACTTTTGCCAAAGTTATAGAGCAGAGATTCTACTAGAACTCAGAACTAAAATTCTTAATGCAATGTTCTTTTCACAATGACACAAATTTTTGAACAATATTTAAAAATTATACCTTGTAAAAAAAAAAAAGGGAGTCCCAAGCAGCACTTTTATTTTGCTCTTATCTGTGCTTTTTCTCTATTTTTAAAACCAGCTCTAAGCTAGTTTTCTGGCTGAAAAAACAATAACAGATTTATACCAAGCTTATTGATGGGAAAGCATTTTTGTGCCCTTTTTTTCTGGGATAAAGAAAAACTTGTGCCTTTTGTTCACATGGTAACAAAGGACTTTAGCTCCCCCCCCCCCGAAAAAAAATGTAGAAAATGTTGGTGTTTTAGATGCCAGCAGCTGGCCAGTGCTGGAAGAATGTGGCCATCTGTTGTAAGCACATAGGTGTGTGGCTGACTTTGGCCCCTTTGCCTCAGAGAAGAAAAACTACAGCCCATAAATATATTTTAATGGAATTATAAGGTCCTCCAGCCCATTTAAGAGAACTCATCAGAGGATAATATTCCCATTAAAAAGAATTTCTTCTAGAAAAATACTTAAGTAACTCAAGACAAGGCAGTTGCCTTTATTTATATACAAAGCTGCATACTTATTAATTCATAAGGCATTAACATAGCCCATATACATGAGGTTGTATTATAACCAAAGTCAAAGACCTAAAATCAACTATTAAGGGTTGCTTTAATGATTCCAAACAGAGAAAATGGCTACAAAATCCAGAGAAAATCCAAATTGGGGTAGAAAATCTGAAGGATAACACAAGTCAATTCAAGCAACATGCATAGACTTGGTACTTTGAACTCTTAGAAGGAGGTCTTCATTTAGGTATTAATCTACAATACCCATTATCCTCCTTTTGAAGAATCCAGAGGGCTTATTTAAATCAGAGACTGAGTCGGGGCAATACAAATAATGCTCACCTTGCCTTCTAAATTTCTGTTACCCCCTCCACATCTTATGAAACTGCTAATCAAAAGGCAGGAATTGGAATATCAATTAACCAATGATGGGTCGACAAGCCATGAAGTGTTTTTTTGTTTGTTTTGTTTTGTTTTGTTTCAGATCTTTTCACTTGTTCTGCTGTAACAGAATACAACAGTAACTGGGTAATTTATAAAGAAAAGAAATTTATTTCTCACAGTCTGGAGGCTGGGAAGTCCAAGATCAAGAGGGCCAGCAGGTTCAGTTGTCTAGTGAGAGCTGCTCTGTGCTTACGAGATGGCCCCTTATTGCTGCATCCTTCAAAGGGGAGGAACACCGTGTCCTTACATGGAGGAAGGCTGAAGGGCAAGACAGCCAAATATTGCATAAAGCCTCTTTTATAATGGCCTTAATCCCATTCCCAAGGGAGGAACCCTCATGAACTAATTACCTCTTAAAGACCCACCTCTTAATACTATAGCATCGGCAACACCTGAATTTGGTAGTGGTGGGTAGAGGGTAGGGAGGTCGCACATTCAAACCATAGCAAAACTCAAATTCTAAATCTAGTCAAATCCCTAAAATGTGTCCTCTGGCAGCTGAGTATTTCTTTTAAATTATTCAAACCCAAGCAAAGAGCAGCCTTTTCTACCATTCTGTCCTAACAATTAGATCAGAATTATAATTAGGTTATTATAATCAGGTATTATAATGTCTCATATCCTAGAACCAAAGTCATGTCTCAAGACTTTCATTCCCATAAGAGACAGCCATGATGCACTTGCATCCACAAGTTGCTTTATCCATAAAAGGAGTACTATAACATTTAATTCTCACAAAGAAACAGTGAGAACTGTATACTTTATGTTAAGAAACTAAAACTCAGAAAGGTGAATTTACCTTTCCCAAGCTTACATAAATGATAGATGCTAGAGAGTCAAGCTACAGAAAACAAATGACGGAGGCCTTTGTCATGAATGCATCACAGCTCAACTTCTCTCTCTGCTCAAACTGCTTCCCTTACTCCTAAGGACACTTTACCAAGAGCACTCTCAGTAAACATTCTGCATGCAAAGCTCTCCTCAGAGTCTGCTTCCCAGGGAACCCAATCTACAACAGTCCAGTTCAAGTCACAGAAGAACAGAGTATCTGTGGTAACTATCGATTAATCTGAAAAAGCTCACATTAGATTTAGAAATTCTCTATAGAGTCTAAGAATTTGAAAACTGCAAGTAACTTCAAAAATTAAGTAGAACAGTGGTTCCCACAGAAGTAGACATTTATATTCTTCCTATCAATTTCGAATTTTGTAGTGATGACTATCCATTATCAACCATCTTATTTTATGAAACTCATAATAGGAACTAATATCAGTATATGTTTCAAACTTAAAAAAGACTTTCATATTTACTTTGACTTTTAATCTTCACAACTATCCTATGAGTCAAATAATTACTAAACCAGTTTACAGGTAATGACACTGAACTTGAAAGAGGTGAAGTAATGTGATCTAGACACACAGCTAGGACAAAGAGGATAAGAAAATAAAATCGAGTTTTTCCATTTCGAATTTATGCTGCCTTCATCACAGTAACCTCTGTATAGTCCAAGGCTAGTGTCTTAGTTCATTTTGTGTTGCTATAACAGAATAACTGAAACTTGGTGATTTATAAAGAAAGTGAAAATTATTGCTTACAGTTTCTGAGGTTGGGAAGTCCAAAGTCCACCTGGTGGTGGCGACAGTGACCCAGGGGTCTCACACTGCAAGATGGTGGAAGCAGAGAGAGAGAAAGACAGACTCTCCTCTTCTTTTAAAGCCCTCAGAACCATGCCCCTGACCACCATTATTAATCCATTCACTACTTCATGGTCCTACAATCCAATTATCTCTTCAAGGCTCCACCTTTCAATTGCCATTATAGGATTTCCCACCCTCTAACAGTCACAGTGGGGGCTATTTATAATACATAAAACTTGGGGGATACAATTCAAGCTTCAATGAGTTTTGGAGGGACACAATTCAATCCACTACAGCAAGAATGTGTGAATGTTCTTAACTTGCAAAGAATTTGAATCCAAGCCCAAGTAAAAAGGGAAGTTTCATGGTGTAGAACAAAAGCAGAGAAAGAAGCCAATGTTTTAGGTTGAGCAGAGCTGGCATTCCATTTGTTAATGTAAATATATACCCAAACTCAGAGTATCATTTTAGCTTTTGTTACTATGTTGCCAAATGTGCTTCTTAACATGATAAATAAAGGTTTGAAGCTTCTTGAATTAGTAGGCAAATATTAACCTTTGACTTCTGCAGAAATAATCCTTATAGTATTTTCTCCCAAAGAAGTCCATAGTGGACTTCCCGGTAGCAACCATGTGAGTGTGGGTATCTATCCCAAACCCAACATTCTATTAAAATAGCCAACAGAATATTAAAACAGGGAACATCCCTCATGTGATATAGAAATGAAAAGAAAATTCAGCCCAAACAGGAAACTCTGAAGAGTCATGTTAAAGCACAGGCGAAACTGAGGGAAATCGGTGAGGTACAATCTGTATTTCCTCCTCCTGAGACAGCTGTGCAGTGTAGCAGGAAGCTGTCAAAGAAACTGGAAGATCCCAAATAATCCTTCTTAATTTGGAAGATGGTGCATCAAGAAGGATGTTGACCATAGTAAAGGAAGGAAAGGCTAAACCTACAATTCAGCTCCACACTGCATAAAGCAAATAACAGCTTATCAATAGCATTCAAAACATGTTCAAAGGTCCCAGATTTGTAAAAGCTGCTCCTGCCAGCTGAAAGACAGCAGGGATCAGCAGGAAGAAGGCAGCAAACTAATACAACCAAACACATGAACATCAAGTCAGACAGAAAGACAAAGTAAGGTGGTCCTTCTGCTGAGGTTCCCCAAAAAGAAAAATAAAACTGTAGCGGAAAGGGGTGGATTGTTCAAAAGTTGGTGATGAGATGGATACTGAGAATCCAGAAAAAAAGTAGTAGAATTACTACTTCATTCAATACATTAAAAATTAATGCTGTGTGAAATAATTGCTCATTTCTTTAGATGTGACAGTAGTGTTGTGATTATATCAAAGAGCCCTTATCTTTTGAAGATAACTAAGGAAATATTTGTAGATGAATAAGATGGCATCTGGGAATCACCTCAAAATAACTGAGGAAAGAGGTGGAAGTAGGGGTATGAATGAAACAGGATTGACCATGAATTTGTAATTGTGAACATAAGTTATAATTTTGAATCTGTATGAAGGTTCATATTTTTCTACATTTCTACATTTATAATTTTGAATCTGTATGAAGATTCATAGTTTTCTACATTTTCAAAACAAGTCTAAGAAAAAATAATTCTAGAAGAATTAGAGGTTTAAATATAAACCACTACCCTATAAAATATTGGGGAAAATGTTGGTAAACATATATGTGTTTCTAATGCATAATCATACAGGCAGAATTAATCAAGGAAAAAATTAACATATTTGACTATATAAAATGGAAAACATCTATATCTAGATCTACCTATAGTTATATACATAGATAGATAAAACATAGGTAGTTTCAGAAAATATTTAATAACAAAGGAGATTGGTCATAATATGTTGATTTTTAAACATATTATAAAATTAATACGGTATGATTCAAAATGCTGTATATTCATTTGTTCATTTTGCTAAGAGCTAGGCTATCACAAGCAAAAAACTCAGAGTCTATGCCTTAGGTGGAGACAGGTAATTAATAATTTGTTACACTTAAAGTGTTTATGTGCTATGAATGAAGGGCACAGAAAATTATAAAAACATATAACAGGAGATGTGTTCCAGTTGAGTTGAGGAGGGTAATAAGGAAGAATGTTTTAATTTTTTAACTGACAACTACAAGAGGTAACTGGAAATTAACTAAAAGAAGAAGGAAATAAACCACAGATAAGAGTATATAATTCTCATTTATAAAATGGCAAGCAATTTTTATTTTATTCAATATACTTTTCCATAAGTTCAAGTAGTATATCGAATTACTTCTATAATCTGAAAAAGCACATGTTCTAAAAATTAAAATATAAAAATGGACAATTGGAAAGTAATTTTTCTTTCCTATTATACCTTCTTTCTCAGTAACACAGATATATTTTGTTTGAAAAACCTTCAATCTTCACGTTAAAAGGTGATTTTCTTTTAGGAGTTTGTCTTGGAATGTTCTGATGTTATGAATCAATTAAGTGTCCAGTGAATCAGGATTTTCATTGAAATTGAAATCATTATGATTTCTCATTTGTCAAGGCCTGGCAGAGTGACAATAAAGATGAATATCGAAAGGAGGTGAGAGTATTTGTAGTGAGCACAACTCATTTTGAATATAGGTGGGTAAGGATTTCTAAGTGGCAATCAGAAAATTAGAAATATAATGCAGAGTGAGAGAGAAAAGAAAAGTTAATGCGAGGAAAGCAGCTGATGGAGGGTGGATAGGAGGAGAAGGGACTGAAGGGGAGAGAAGGAGAGAAGGGGACAGCTACCTTGGTGTACAAGTAGTAGGCTCCCATATGCCTAGTCATACCTAGTGCCAAGATTTACAAATTGCCAGTGCCTCAAAATAATGGAATGTCTAAAACCTTTCTATTTTAATTATTTGGTTTTGTTAACACTGCTCTTGTTCATCAAAGTAGGAAAAAAACCAATAAACATTTGGGTTTGCCAACATAACTCAACGCACCTTCAGTTTTTAAGCTTTTAAGTTTTTAAGTTGTTTTTATTGCGGGGGATTGAATATTCATGAGATACAAAGCTGATTGTCACCCCTCAAGCCCAAGATGTGAAGGCTCGATCCATACTGGCAGCATGCCCATCACCACAAATTGCGACTGTACCCCATGATCTTTCTAATGTAATTTTCTCATCACAATCTCCTTCACAGACATAGAAAATATTTCATTTGCAAAGAATCTTCTTTCATTTTCAATGCAAAAGGAAATCTAGCAATATTTTCTTTTTTTTTTTAACAAATTGAGAAAATTTAAATTTTCTGACACTTTAATCTAGTAAGTTGAGATTTACACCAATATTTGGCTTCACCGAGGACCTTAATTTCTATACCTAACATGGTAAGAGTCATAATGAGTAGAATGACTAAAAATAAAAGGCATGCATTCAGAGTTAGAGTGGGGTGGCTGTTTCTAATATTGGACAAAGTTACTTAGTTTTGCAGAGTATTCGTTTTTATCTGTAAAATCAGCTGTATCAAAATGAGAGGACATATGTACGTAAAGTTACAGTTTCTGGTATACAGTATATAAGACAATAAAAGAAAATCCATTAATGTATTGATAAACTCTCAGGTCATAATAAAAATATTTTAACCAAACTTGTTTTTCCTATCCATTTCATCATTCTGTTCTTTGGTTAAAACTCAAGAAATGGCAGGGTTTTTTTCTTTGTTTAAAGTTCTTATCTTTGTATTCTAAGATTTTCACACTACCATCCTTTATGTGTTTTGATTTAAGGTGACAATATGTCTATCTAGAATTGTGAATAATAGTCTTCAAATGAAAAAGCAATACTATGGGTCTGTCATATTAAATACACAGGACCTCAAAAAATTCCAGTCCACCTGAAACTGTGGGTGCCCGTTTTTGGTAGGCAAATTCCTTGCAATGAAATACCCTATGGTCGAATTACAAAAAAAGCCTGGATGAGGAAACCATTAATATTAACTGAGGGAGCCCGGACTGCATTTTACTCATGAGACTTAGGTTTCAGCTGATTAAAGAACACTTAATAAATCCACTTGGGCAAAGTTATGGCACATGGGGGAGATTTGAAATAGGACTATAATTGTGAAAAGTTCATGGGATGCCAATTCATAACAGAGACTGTAATAAAAGTGGCTGGGAGTAACAGGTCTGGGACTGTGGTTCAGATAAATTTTCCAAAGTAAAACAGCACTGAAAAGGTGATATACACAAAGACAGAATTTTCTTTCATGATTCACAGCAGCAGAGGCTTTCAAGAGACAAAGGAAAAAGCAAATGAATGGATAATGGTGTGTTTGCTACGGAAAGCAGAGGAAATAAGAAGCTGAAGATGGGAGGCTTATAATAAACTAGATAGGGCTGAAACGCCATCTGTTTTGATATTCACTAAGCAAAATGAAAAGTTTAGACTGTGGGTGGAGACCTTAGGACTACAGAGAAAGGTATTTTTCTTTCCACTTCACTTGTTGGACTATGTAGAGCAGAACAGCCTTCTGTTTAAATGGTTTGCTGCACATTCATCTATTTGGAGGCAGAATGTGAGCATCCTAAACTGAATAAATTTATTCTGCCTAGATGGCATGTCTGTTGTAATATTTATAACCCATTACATTAAGTACAACTTCTGTATCCTTTGTCCACAATTTGTGCTAGGCAAATCCTTAAACCAAAGGTCACCTGACTTTCTAATTAGAGAGATTCTCTATATTTAGGAATCACCTGGGAATCTATTAAAAATGAAGGTTCCCATTCCTCCACCTCCAGAGATTCTAATTCAGTAGTTCCAAGGTAGGGCATAGTTAAGAAATACCCCTCCCCACAAAATGACTCCAAAAGCAGGTGGTCCACAGGCTGAATCCATATCCTAGAGAATAACAAACTCTGCCCGTCCACTTTTTAGAGAAAAAAATTGAAAGTTCATTTGAAACCTAATTGTTCCACTTTTTTCCTATTCCCTATCCTTCAATTAAATAAATCAAAGTGAAGAATCATTGATGGATGCTAAAACTAGTGAGTGAAAGTTTGATAAGGAACGATATATTTTCATAATCTTAAAACTCTCTAAGAAATATGTATTAATTATGATACTTAATGACAGGGAAAAATTGATTTTAATTGACTTTACAGTAAAGAAAGCTGGCAGACACCATTTTAAAAGTGATAAAAGTCGACATCAACAATAATGAAACAAATTAACCTCATATTGAATAGAGCATGGAGTCTGTGGTATTTTTACAAAAATTGTGTAATCTGAATTGAATCATGAGAAAATACTTAACAAATATATAATGAAATTGACTGGCCTCTGCACTTCAAAAATATCAAGTTATAAAAGACAAGGAAGGACTGAGAAATTGTGCTAGACTGAGGAGACTCAGCTAAATGCTATGCGTGATCCCAATGTTGCTATACAGATTGAATGTTGGACCAGAAAGGAATGAGAGAAAAGAGAAGCAGGATTTTCTGTTGGATTGATGCTTTGTTTGCTTTGTCCAAAAATATGACATCATTGGGATAGTGGAAAAAATTTGAATGGCGTTTAAAGGTAAGGTGGTTGTATTCTACCAATGTCAATTTCTTGATTTTGATGGTTACACTATAGTTATATAGGAGAGTGTCCTTGTTTTAGGAAAATATACACTGAATAATTACAAGATAATGGGGCATTATATCTGAAATATATTTCTCAAATGGTGCAGAAAATAGAGAGAAAGCTAGAGGCAGACAAACTTACAGAGACAGAGAATAGTAAAGGAAATGTGGTTAACAACAGTGGAATCTGAGTGAAGGGTATGAAGATCTTATACTTTCCTTGCAACTTTATGTGACTTCGAAATTACTTTTTAAAAAAAAGTAAAGAAAGCGAGAGAGAATGAGAGACAAAGTAATCTCAAATTCATCCTTATAAAATGGCAATATGAATTCCTGTTTGAAGCAACAAGCAACAGGTTTTATATTTATACAACTATAAAAAATTTACAAAGGATACATCTAATATATAGCCACAGAAAGATATATCTGGCAAATACTAACCAAAACAAACTGATGTATAGGTATATTAATGATCTATAAAGAAAGCATTAGGTAAAAAGCATTTCAAGAAATAAGTGGGGGTGGGGCAATGTTAATAAGATGCTTAATTCATCAGTTCTAAATTTACATATGCATCTAATAGTTTAGCATAAAAACATAAGCTATAAAGCAAAAACTGACAGAACCCCAGACAGAAATAAACAAGTTCACAATGAAATGGGAGATTTTAACATATCACTCTGAAACCAATAGATAAGTAGACAGGAGTCAGTAAGCACATGGAAATTTGCACATTAGCAAGCTTGATCTATGAGCTTACATAGAATACTGCACTCCAGGCCTGCCGAATACACATTATTCTGAAGCACTGAACATGTATGGAATACTTACAAAAATTTCCCAAATATAAAGGGCCACAAGTAGCAATGACAGTATATATTGTTGAATATAATAATTATTCTGATTTGAGCATTGCATATTACACACGAGTATTGATATTCAAGTCTGTACCCCACAGATACATACAATCAACTATGTTATAATAAAAATAAATAATTAAATAAAAATAAAAACCCTTCCTTGACTCTGCAAAATTCCCCCATCCACCCCCCAAAAATTAAATGGTTGTCATCATACAGACTACAGTTTCTGACCAAAATGAAAATAAGGAATCAATAACTTAAAAATAGCTAAATAACTTATATATGCTTGGAATTCCTTTATGTGAGAATTTCAGATCTAATTTACCACAGTCCCCTCTTTAAGTCTCCCTATTGAAGCCAAAAGCTGAAGCCATAATGAAATGGCTATTCGTCATTATGCCACTAACTCTGTTGGTTTCTTAGAGTAAATAATTTTTCTTGATACCCATGTCACTATCTAAAATAGGGTAAAGAGCGACAAGCCAATGAGAATATGTGTCTCAAGAAAAATGAAAATATGATGTGTTCACTATGCAAAGAAGTTATCACAAGAATATCACTTAATGTACCATTGTGACATAAACTAGAATAAGGACTATGATCAGTATACAGAAAATGGGTGATGGAAAATAAATAAGGACTTTAAAGGACTAAATTTTTAAATGTTTTAAAGTGAATAAAATAATCAGTGCTATAGTGCAATGCCATTATGTAGTGAAAATTTCCTCAGGCTTCAAAACCTTTTGCAGGTGATGACCTTATTTATTTTAAGTTCTACAGAATGTATTAGAAAATGTAAGCACTAAGCAGGAATAATCAATTGGAAAATTATGTCTAGCCAGAAATATTGTAGTTCTATGTGTAATAGACTTGGCTAAGTACTTACAGGACACAATGCATGAAAAGTTAAATCTCTTGTGGCATATTCTATTGTAACTGATGAAAGCACAGATATAAATAATACCACCTACTTAGCTATATTTATTCATGATGTTGAAGAGAATTTTGATGTGCTCAAAGGACCTTTGGGCAGAGTGCCCATGATAGGAATAACATCAGGAAATGACTTGTATTTGCGTGTTAGGAAAATGTTCATGTTGCACTATTTGAAATTAGTAGTCAAGACTACAGACTGGTCCTATAACGATCAGTGCAATACAAGTTTAGTTCAAGGTAGCAATATGTTCCCAGGTTATAAAACATAACCTTAACCATTGCATCATTCACCAGGGAGATCTTTGTGCTAAAAGTTAAAAATGAAACTCATTGTCCAGGTAGACATTACCATATGGATTGTCTGAATCACAGGCAACACTATGTTTGGCTAAATGAATTAGATGCTTGAATTAGATGAATTTTCTGGCTGAGATTTTTTACCCATTCAAAGGAATCTACAGGCTGTGTTATCCAAAGAAAACCTCCAACCTCAGTTCATCAACCAAGACTGGATCAGATCAGATTTGATCTTCATGGTGAACATTATAGCCAACTTAAACCATGGGTGCCCAAATGCACTTACCCCAAAATGTATGACTCCATTCAATAATTTCTAGAAAAATTGTGGCTTTGGGAAGTTCTTGGGCAAAGAATGATAATTATCTCTTCCTTTTACCCTGAAATTGGTTTCTGGAAATAAAAGAATAGTCTCGACTTCGTTCTCAAAATTGTGAAGTTGAGGACAAAGTTCCAAAACATATTACCTGATTTTACATTTTATAAAAGTGACCTAACATTTTGCAGTTAGCCTTCTTCTGGGAATAAAGAACCAGATGAAAGATAATGAGCTGGAATACAGCAAAAAACTAAAAACCAAACATGATGATATTAAAAATCCAGAATTCTACCAGTATCCCAGGTGAACTTATGCTAAATACAAAAACAACTGTGCCAAAATACCATCTATGTTTAAAATTTCCTGTATTAGTTGTTTTTAGATTATGAAAATGAATAAAACTGAACACTGCCCCCACTTAAAAGTATCATACTTCGGGCCGACCCCATGGCTCACTCGGGAGAATGCGGTGCTGGGAGCACCAAGGCCGCGGGTTCGGATCCTATATAGGAATGGCCGGTGTGCTCACTGGCTGAGCGCGGTGCGAATGACACCACGCCAAGGGTTACAATCCCCTTACCGGTCACAAAAAAAAAAAGTATCATACTTCAATCTTTATTGTACATTGAAATTCAAAATGCAAGACTAACAGTCATATTTTCATTCCATAAAAAAAGCTGTAAGGACTTGAGTTCAAAATCAGATAAATGATGAATTATTAAGGATAATAAATAAATATAGTGTTCTAGCTTTATTTTTCATTTCTGGATTTCAAAAAGAAATCTCAAGTTCATACATTTCTATGTGATGTGCTTGAATTCTGCATTACTCATTTATCTTACCTGCATGAACCCTCCCTTTTTTAAAATTTTATTTTATTGCATCAATATACAATGGTGTTGATTATTGCGGCCCATTACCAAAACCTCCCTCCCTCCTCCCACTCCCCCCTCCCTCCCAACAACCTCATATATGTTCACTTGTTGTATCAACTTCAAGGAATTATAATTGTTGTGTCTTCTCCCCGACCACAGCTTGTTCGTGTATTTATTTTTATATTTTTAGCTTGCACAAATAAGTGAGAACATGTGATATTTCTCTTTCTGTGCCTGACTCATTTCACTTAACATAATTCTCTATAGGTCCATCCATGTTATTGCAAATGGCAGTATTTCATTCTTTTTATAGCTGAGTAGTAATCCACTGTGTAGATATACCACATTTTCCATATCCACTCATTTGATGATGGACATTTGGGCTGGTTCCAACTCTTGGCTATTGTAAAGAGTGCTGCAATGAACACTGGGGAACAGGCATACCTTTGACTTGATGGTTTCCATTCCTCTGGGTATATTCCCAGCAGTGGGATAGCTGGGCCATATGGTAGATCTACCTGCAAATGTTTGAGGAACCTCCATACCGTTTTCCTTAGAGGCTGCACCATTTTGCAATCTCACCAACAATGTATGAGATAGTATCTCAGTGTGGTATTGATTTACATTTCCCAAATGCTGAATGATATTGAGCATTTTTTCATGTGTCTGTTGGCCATTCATATATCCTCCTTTGAGAAATGGCTGTTCAGCTTTTTTGCCCATTTTTTCATTGGGTTACTTGTTTTTTTGTTGTAAAGTTGTTTCAGTTCCTTGTATATTCTGGATATTAATCCTTTGTCATATGTATAGTTTGCAAATATTTTCTCCCACTCTGCTGGTTGTCTTTTAACTCTGTTAATTATTTATTTTGCTGTGCAGAAGCTTTTTAGTTTGATATAATCCCATTTGCTTGTTTTTCCTTTGGTTGCCTGTGCTTTTGGGGTGGTATTCATGAAGTCTGTGCCCAGTCCTACTTCTTATAGTGTTTCTCCTATGTTTTCTTTAAGAAGTTTTATTGTTTCAGGGTGTATATTTAATTCTTTAATCCACTTTGAGTTGATTTTAGTATATGGTGAGAGGAATGGGTCTAGTTTCATTCTCCTGCATATGGATATCCAGTTACCCCAGCACCTTTCTGAAGAGGCAGTCTCTTCCCCAGTGTATAGGCTTGGTGCCTTTGTCAAAGATCAGATGACTGTAGGTGTGTGGGTTGATTTCTGCATTCTCTATTCTAGTCCATTCATCAGTGTGTCTGTTTTTATGCCAGTACCATGCTGTTTTGGGTATTATAGCTTTGTAGTATAGTTTAAGGTCAAATAGTGTTAGGCCTCCAGCTTTATTTTATTATTATTTTTTTTTTTTTTTTGCTCAGAATTGCTTTGGCTGTGCATGGCCTTTTGTTATTCCATATAAATGTCTGGATAGTTTTTCCATTTCTGAGAAAAATGTCATCGGAATTTTGATGGGGATTGCATTGAATTTGTTTATCACTTTGGGTAGTATGGACATTTTCACAATGTTAATTCTTCCCATCCAAGAGCATGGGATATCTTTCCATCTTCTTGTATCCTCTCTAATTTCTCTCAGCAGTAGTTTGTAGTTCTCATTATAGAGATTTTTCACATCCTTGGTTAACACAGTTCCTAAGCATTTTATTTTTCTGGTGGCTATTGCAAGTGGGCAAGCTTTCTTGATTTCTCTTTCTGCATGTTCACTGTTGGAGAATAAAAATGCTACTGATTTTTGTGTGTTGATTTTGTATCCTGCAACATTGCTGAAATCATTTATCAACTCCAAGAGTTTTTTTGTAGAGTCTTTAGGTTGTTCAGTATATAGGATCATGTCATCTGAAAACAGGGACAGTTTGACTTCATCTTTTCCAGTCCAGATGTCCTTTATTTCCTTCTCTTCTCTGATTGCTCTGGCTAGTACTTCCAACACTATGTTGAATAGGAGTGGTGAGAGGGGGCATCCGTATCTAGTTCCTGTTCTCAGCTTTTCCTCATTCAGGATGATATTGGCAGTGGGTTTATCATATATGGCTTTAATTATGTTGAGAAACTTTCCATCTATACCTAATTTGTAGAGTGTCTTTATCATGAACGAGGGTTGAATTTTATCAAACACTTCTTCAGCATGTATAGAGATGATCATATGATCCTTGGGTTTGATTTTATTAATATGGTGTATCGTATTTGTTGAACCAACCTTGCATCCCTGGGATGAATCCCACTTGACCATGGTGTATAATTTTGTGTATGTGTTGTATATTCTGTTAGCTAGTATTTTATTGAGGATTTTTGTGTTATAATCATCAAGGATATTGGCCTGTAGTTTCCCTTTTTTGTTGTATCTTTACCTGGTTTTGGTATCAAGGTGATGTTTGCTTCATAGAATGACTTTGGAAGAATTGCCTCTGTTTCAATCTTTTGGAATAGTTTGTAGAGAATTGGTGTCAATTCCTCTTTGAATGTTTCGTAGAATTCTGCTGTGAATCTATCTGGTCCTGGGCCTTTCTTTGTTGGGAGCCTTCTGATAACAGCTTCAATCTCTTTTATTGTTATTGGTCTGTTCAGATTTTCTACATCTTGGCTAAGTTTTGGTAGTTTGTGTGTGTCCAGAAATTTATCTGTTTCCTCCAGATTTTCATATTTGTTGGAATATAGTTGTTTACAGTAGTCTCGAATGATTCCTCGTATTTCAGAGGTATCAGTTGTAATATCACCTTTTTCATTTCTAATTTTTGTTATTTGGGTCTTCTCTCTTCTTTTTTTAGTTAGCCATGCTAATGGCTTGTCAATTTTTTTTTTCTTTTTAAAAAACCAACTTTTTGATTCATTGATCTTTTGTATTGTTTTTTGGGTTTCAATTTCATTAAGTTCTGCTCTGATCTTAATGATTTCTTTCTATCTGCTAACTTTGGGTTTGGATTGTTCTTGTTTTTCTAGTTCTCTAAGGTGAAGTATTAGATTGTTCACTTTCCATTTTTCCATTCTTCTGAAGTAAGCATTTAATGTGATAAATTTTCCCCTTAGTACTGCTTTTGCAGTATCCCACAGGTTTTGGTATGATGTATCATTGTTTTCATTAGTTTCAATAATTTTTTTGATTTCCTGTTTGATTTCTTCTTAGACCCATATGTCATTAGGTAGAATGCTGTTTAATTTCCATGTGTTTGTATAGTTTCATTTGTTATTGAATTTCATTGTTCATAAAATTTCATTTGTTTTTGATTTCTAATTTTAATTCATTGTGGTCTGAAAAAATACATGGGATAATTCCAATTTTTTTGAATTGGTTGAGACTTGATTTGTGACGTAACATGTGATCTATCCTGCAGAATGATCCATATGCTGACGAGAAGAATGAATATTCTGAGGTTGTTGGATGGAATGTTCTGTAGATATCTGCCAAGTCCAATTGGTCTAGAGTGTTGTTTAGATCTTGTGTTTCTCTGCTGATTTTTTGCCTAGATGATCTGTCCAATATTGATAGTGGGGTGTTCAGATCCCCTTCTATTATGGTATTAGTGTGTATTTCTTTCTTTAGGTCTAATAGAGTTTGCTTTATAAATCTGGCTGCTCCGACATTGGGTGCATATATATTTATGATTGTTATGTCTTCTTGATGGATGAATCCTTTCATCATTATGAACCCCTTAACCATACATGTAGTCTCAGTACATTTTTTACCTCCTGATCTATATTTTTAACTTCCTACTAGACATCAATATTTTTGGTGTCTATGGCACATCAAACTCAACACCTCTAAAATTGAACCTAAAACACTAGCCTCAGGAATTCAGGTTCATTAAACAACACCTTTAATTAGCCATTAGCACTGATTCCAAATCTGCATTCTATTCACAATACCTCCTTCTCCATCACTCAGAGCAGATGACATTCTTTGTAGCAGCTCTCACATCTCTCTTCTCCTTTCTGGTCACATTGCCTTGGTTTAGTTCTCAGTCATTCTCAAGTTGAGCTTTTGCAGTGTCCTCTTTGAAAGATGTCTTACCTTCAAATTCTCCAACCTTATTCCATCTTGTACAGTATCTCCTAGTAAATCATATTCAATGCACTGATCATCAGCTCCTGATTCTGCTCACACACTGTTATTGACCTTGCACTGCTTTTGACCACCTGCCATATAAAGGTTGTGCTCCTTTGCCTGCCAGAGAGTCCATTTTCTGCTCCCAAACTTACTCTCACAGTTCTAATTCCCACTATTTCCCACCATGCATATATTTAAGTAACTAGCTGATTACACAATGCACCACAATTATATTGTACCTTTTTTCCAGAATTCTTATCTTAATTCATAATGGAATGTTCTTCCATTTCCACGTGTCAAAATGCTAGCCTCCTTCAAGGTCCATCTCAAACCCCCTCCTCTATGAATGCTACATTGAACTTCTCAATTGAAACAGCTATCTTTCTCATAGGTAATTCTATTATAACTTATCCATAAATTTAACAATTAACTCCCACTTTATTACAGTAACTTGTATAGATTTCCTCTTGCTACTACCAGACCAGAAATTCCCTAAAAAGAAGAACTGTGTCTGACTTGACTTCAAGTCTTAGTGACTCTCCCTTCATAGATGTCCAATGGCATGGCTGAATTGAGGTTGGATATTAAATCAGGAGAAAAATGGATCTTTAAAGGGTCCATAAATGTAGTTTTTGGTCAATAAACTCCTGAAATAGTTTCCAAAAATCTATTGGTAATGTAGATGTGTAAATATAGGCAGCATTTGTCATTATTTGGCTACTCTACATTTTTTCCTTCCTACCAGCACCTTGATTCTGTTTATCCCCAATTATATGCAGTCTTCATCAATGGGTGATTCAAGATTTTGGATTCTTTCCTCCTCCTGGCAATATCTGATGAAGGGCAAATGGCCTAATGTTAGCCAAATGGATGCTTCCTCCTGGAGTTTAAATCTTGCTTCAGTGATAAAAGAATGGAGAAAATTAGAAATTATTCATTGCAATGGCAGCAGCAGAAGCAATAAAGCAATGATGGTAATACTGACATCCTGGCAGGAGTGCTCAGCCCCAAGGCCATTTCTATGCCTCCAACATCTTCTTTGGTTCTCCAGTGTCCCCTAAGTTCATGCTTGCTTTTTCAGATAACCGTGGCCTTCATGAACCTGCCAATATCCTGCCAATAAATTCCTTTTTCCTCATTGCCTAGGGTTGGTGTCTATAGCTTACAACTAAGAATCTTTCCTAAAACACCATGCACATTTATTTTATGGGGAGAGGTTTGTAGATATTAGTCAGATTCTCAAAAGGATATATGCTTCCCTCTAAATAATAAGAAGTCTTATGTTAAAGTTTCCAGGCTATGGTTTGCAAAGGGAAGAATCAGATGATGTCATGATTTCATGCACATGGCAGCTATTCAGTAATTATTTTTTTATCATTTTCTAAAGTGCTCATTAGGGAAGCTTTATGGAAAGTTGTCAGTAACAGCCAAGAAAATAAAAATGATTTTAAATAAAATAATGTGTCCATTTCTTAATTATTTTATAGACATAATTCTTCTTTACAAAGTAGACACTACTGCTAACTCTGTCTGATGACCTGAGCAGTAAAGACATGTAAGAGCACTAATATCTTTCCCTGATCTGTCCCTTTGTCCTCTGCTGATAACAAAAAAGTAAAGTAAGTAAAGGCATACCACACAGGATTTTTAGAGCAGTGAAACCACTCTGTATGATACTATAATGGTGGATACATGTCATTATACTTTTGTTCAAATCCACATAATGTACAACACCAAGAGTGGACCCTAATGAAAACTATGGCCTTTAGTGATAATGATGTATCCATGAAGTTATATCGAATGTACCACTCTGGTGGGGGATGTTGATAATAGGGGAGACTGTGCCTGTGGCTGAGCAGGGTGTATGTGGGAAATCTCTGTATCTTCTGTTCAGTTATGCTGGGAATTTAAAAATACTCTAAAAGATAAAGCTTACTTAAATAATAATGACAACAACAACAAACAAACATGAAGTGAAGAAAGTACCCTTTGAGACAGGATTCTTTTGGTTTTTCTTTGAATTTCTTATTGTCCCTCTTTATCACATATCTTTTCATGCTGTAACTTTACCTCCTGAATGGAATTTTAAAACTGCTAGGACATTGAGGTGAATTTGCAAGATCCAGATAAGCTTTAAATTATACCATTTTTAAGATATTTTTATTTCAGGTTTAGGAAATATTATATCTGACTCATTTAGAGTTTTTTCATATCTCTTTTGGCAGGAAAAAATGGATTTTAAAAAAGAGATTTTATGAACTGAACTTCACAGTTATAAAATATGTTTGCAGAGTCCAAAGAATTTTATTTTTCATAAGTTTCTGAAAAATCTTGCTTTTCTCACAATGGAAATGAAAATTTTGACTAGACATGATTTATTTCTCAGCATTTGAATATAGAGTCTATCTTTTTTCCAAAGTGTGACACAACATGGAGACTGAGCACTTATAAGTAATCAGTATATGACTGATTGATTGATTGATTGACATCCTGATTGTGATATGAAAGTCTTGCATTGTCGGCGTTGAGGGAAGCCTAATATAGGACCTAAATATTTCCTCAGAACTGTGATAAAATGAAAGAGTATACCTATATGCATCTCCTATATTTCTAATCAGATAATTTTTATGCCTTATCTTACACCTAGAATGGGGAACTGTAACCGTTAACCCATGGGCTACATCTGGCCTACCACCTGTTTTTGTAAGTAAAGTTTTATTGACCCACAGCCACACTCTTTCATTTACATATTGTCTTATGGCTGTTTTGTGCTAAAGTGGCAGAGTTGAGTAGTTGCAACGGAGACCATGTGACCCACAGAGCCAAAAATATTCATCATCCAGCTCTTTACAGAAAAATTTTGCTATACCATGGCCTAGAATATGGTCTCTCCATCAAGAATAGTGTGTGTAAGATCTAGGTCAGCAAAATGCTTTTTGACAATCTAAAGAAGTTCATTCATTTACCCAAATATCAATAACCAGGTTTCATCGACGTGCCAGAGGCTGTGCTAGACACTGAATCTATATGGTGGGTGGGGGGGGAAACACAGAAAACACAGACATGGTCCTTACCGTCATGGAGCTATGGTCTAATGTGGAATCACTGAACAAACAACAAAACAAACAAAAATGATGTGCCCATGGAGGCAGTGATTGGCAAGAAGCTGTTCAGAGCACACATGGAGTTCCAACGAAATATTTACAGGCAGCTTGTTCTCTCTAATAAAAGCATTGGTCTGCAATTGAGTCCCACCATGCTGCCCTGAAGGTGAAAGGGGAAAGAAGGGTGGGACGACACAGCCAGCACCAATTCTCCTTCCCTCTGAATTAAGTTAGTGGGTTGGCGGCAGGTAGGAGGCACAAGTAAAGTATTTTGCTGGAGAACAGCAGAGTTTAAATTCAAGCACTGGCAGGAAGGTAGCTTTTCTAAAGTATTCCCCTGACTGCTTTCAGTAAGGTCCTCATTAGCCTTGATGCAGGTTTCCTCTGATGGTGCCCTTTCCCCTGACTTGGAGAGACTGCAGCCTTTCAAGAGGCAGTTCAGTCCCCACTGTGGCTCAGTCCTTGGCCTAATTTAGGTAGTACAATAATTCTTTCCAACTGTGAAGATGATGAGATGGTTTTTCTGTGATTTCTTGTTTGAGAATTGGTGACCAAAACCTGCAAGGAAACCACCCAGACTGAGAGTCTTTTGGACTCTGCTGCAGCTAAGCTGGTGTCCTGTCGATGTGACAGGCTTATAACGGGGCTGGTCTGGATGAGAAACACTCCTGCTGCTCCCATACCTACCCGTTTTGGAGAATTGCAGACTTTAAAATATGAAAGTTCTGATAGATCATCTAACCCAATCCTAACATTTGTTTTTAAGAAAATAGGAAAATAAGACCCTATAAGGCTAAATAGTTTCCATTTGGCAAATGTTATTTAGGGGGAGGAAAATTCCTAGGATCTTGATGCAACCTGATTCATAAATGAGTGAAAGCTGCTTAAAAGTTTAAGATCTTTCTTATATGAAGTGTAATATTTTAAGGTATGTAGAGAAGTACCTCCTGAGGTGTGTACAGTCTTTCATGACCTTAATTCTTTGTGAATCATGGCATTCCACACCACCTCACAAATATCGTTTTCACCCATGCAAAGAATTCTTTACCCATGGCCCTAGCCACTGTCTGGGCTATCTCATTGAGAGGACTCATTTGGGAAACTTTCACACTGAACACCGTTACCGAAGAAACACTGAAATATCCATCTTGATGTCAGGTCTATACTGCAACTTTAACGATGGCTAATTGAGGCTAACACTTCCAAAGAATCATTTGTTCCCTTAAACTTTAAGCATGCCTTTCAAAAAGCACCATAATGAGAACAGTGTAGAGTCATTTGTTCTTTTGTTCATCAAGAAATGTCTTCAGAAAAAAAATAATAATAAACAAGGTTTCTATCATTCAATCACTAGCAGAAATGGAAATTCTTGTTGGCATATGTTTTGTCACCTTTGGTCATTAGCTTTAGAGGCAGAGATCTTTGAGAAAGATAGATAGATGATATAGATAGATAGATAGGTAGATAGACAGACAGACAGACAGACATGTATGTAGATAGAAGAGAGAGGAATAAAGGCAAGGAAGAAGAAGGGAAGGGAGGGAGAGAAGGATGGAAGACCAAATATTCCAGATTTACTTGGAAGTCTCCAACTTGGGGGATATACATATAAATTTTATTTGTCACAATTTTCACTGATTCTATGCTGTTTCCCTTTCTGGTTTTTTGGGGGGGCGTTTAATGACAACTTCCATCCAATGTGTATGGATTCCATATATTTCCAATTATATGCCAGTTACTAAACTTGTCCAGTCCAGTTGTAAACTTTAGCCTCCTCTTTATTCCAAACTCTTCCTGTCTCCAGAGCAGGGTAGGCCTATGGCAGGGGAAGCCTGAGGCAGGGAAGAGAACATGACTGCTCCTGGCGCACTTGCACTCTGATGTAAGCAGTGCGCCACTGCTGCTAGAAAGGAGCAGTGAGAGGAAACGGGGAAAACAGGGTGGTGTTGTGTAACTGGCCGTATGAGGGTGCAGCATGGTGCTGGCCTCCCTCTGGCCCCATCTATTTTAATCTGCTCCTGGTGGCCCAAGGTGGTCACCTCCATATGGATGTGAATGTTCTTCTTAGGCTGATGTTCAGTATCACCCAATTTCCTCCTTCTTTGAAGATGTTTTCAAATAGGAAAAATTCCACAGGTATATACCCGCAAATCTTCTTTGGGGTTAAGAATACCACTGTTCCCCTTAGCAGCCGTTTGGACTGTCCCATGCCTGGAGACCCTACTCTGAACTCCATGCTTCTTCACATGGACTCACTGGAACTACTGGAGTCCTCTGCTCTACCATGGGAAAACCACAGGACTTGGGCACAGTACACCACCATCTGTTAAGTTCTGCTCTCTAGGCTACTCAGTGCAGACTTTTCCTACAGAGCTATTAGTTCAGAAGTGGATATCAGCATCAGTCTCTATGATCACTTTTATCCCCAAACTTTAAAGAGACTCAAGTCAGGCCCTGTCAAAAGCCTTCTCACCCACTCTCCTATGGCTAAGGCAGCACCAAGTAGGCTGTAGATCATCCATACAAAAACATTTTGTTGGGGGTAGTTGCCAATCTCCTCATCTGGCAGCACCTCCAACCTTTATGATTGACTTTTTTGGAGCCTACTTTGCTTGCTTCAGAGAGGAAAGAGGTCTCTTACCACAATACTACACTCCACACAAGACCAACATCTCTCCACTTCCACACATCCCCACACCACCTGCTTCTCAGACTTCACCTTATGCAGACTGGGCAGAGTGGCAGGGTCCAGTGGCCTGACAGGAAAGTTTTGGTGCCTTTTGTTTGGGGCTTACTGCCTGGAGTACTAGGAGGTTCCCAACACCACCCTCAGACTCAATAAATTCACTAGAAAGACACAGAACTCAACAAAGCTATTGTATTCATGGTTGTGGCTTATTACAGCAAAAGGATAGAGATAAAAATCAGCAACAGGAAAGGCTGAGAGGGCAGGATCCAGGAGAGTTTCAGGCACAAGCTCTCAGTTGTCCTCTTCCACAGGGTTGTATGGACAGTGCTTGCTTCTCCCAGCAATGATGGATGGCGACATGCCATACATGCCCTGTATTGATAACCAGGGAAAGTTACCCAAGCTTTGATGCCCAAACTTTGTATTGAGAGTTGGCCCTGTAGGCAAAATTGACTTAGTCTTCAAGTTGGTATCCTGTATCTCAGTGCTTCCACAATAAATCACATTGTTAGCCTAGACTATCTGGCATGGTCCACAGCCCCCTGGTAAATAAAGACACTCTTACCAGTCAAGATATTACAAGGGCTTAGAGGTTACCATGTAGGAGCTGGAAGAAAAGGTCAAATCTTTCATGGAGCAAGGATAATCCTTTAGGGAACAATGTGTTAGCTGCAATTTTCAGATACTAGGAAAAGTTTCACTTGAAGTCCTGCTACATATAGAATTCTTACTCTAAGACTTTGAAGAAATTTGAAGACTTTCCACTTCAGAGTGTTCCTTAGCACATAGGGGGTTCTGCAGCCAAGCTCAGCTAATTTCTATCTTAGATGCAATCTTCTGTTTACAATTTCATTGAGGGGAAAAAGGAGGATTCAGAGCTACCAAATAGTCCAAACTCGTATACAAAAACTAGTGCAGAAAGAAAAGTTTAGAGGGATTCCAGTGCTGATTGGGGAAGAACCAGGAGTAGAACACAGATGTCCTGATACCAGGCCTATGCTCGTACCACTCCAGAACAATTTCATGCTTCCCATGAGAAACATGGCTAGAGTACTTGCCACGTGCCTGACATTGAACTAGCTGATAAATGGATGCAAAAGGCAAGTATAAGTTACAGTTTCTGCCCTTGCAGAGCTCTTAAAGTTACAAACCACAGAACAGGTAAGAAGAATAAGAAAACACTTCTTTCAAATATTCGAAAAGAAGTGAGAGAAAGTAAACATCACCAAAGGCAGTGATTTCTCAGAGGTGGTGACACTGTTGTCTGCTCCTCACATTCCTCTGCAAAGAGGAATAAGCACAAACTTTTTTCTCTACCATTCAAAACTGACAAATATACATAATCTTCAAGTAACTAATTATTTCTCTGTTTCAATCTCATTTAACTCAACCCATAACCTATCTTTTTAAGCTTTTCCATTTTTTTTCTGATTTCTTATCTTCTGCATGTCTCTAACAATTTTATGGCAATATTTATAATTACTGATTTCCAATTATATTAGCTTCAGCTGACATTTTTCATGCAATTTATCATGAGCTACATGTAGCTTATTTAAAACCATCTACCATCTCAAAAAATATTAATTTTCTCATCATTCCAATTCAAAGAACTCAACCTGGAGCCCCAAATTTTTAATCAAATAGTTGAAGATGTACAAGGAACTATCAATTAAGCAATGTACCAAGCTGTCAAACATGGAGCAATATTTGTCATTGTTGATCCATAATCCTGCGGCAAACCAACATTCATTTATTCAATAAATATTTATTGAAGGCCCTTTAGATTATAACCATTACTCCACACACTGGGTTACAGCAGAAGCATGAACAGAGCAGAGAATATCTCCACTGTCATAGCGCTTCTCTTCTCATAGAAGGGGTAAGAAAATAAACAATAAACAAATAAATAAAAAATCATCTCAGATAAGAATGAGTCCTAATGAAGACCATAATATACAGTGATGTAATAGAGAGTGACTGAGACATAGGTCAGCTAATATAGATCTGGCCTTCAAAGAAACCTCTCATTTAGGAGGTGACATTGAACTTATCTCTGAATGATGAAAAACCTGGCATGGGGAAATCAAATTTAGGAACAAAGAAATTAAAGCAAAAGAAACAGCAGATACAAATCCTGTAATGGAATAGAATTGGTGAGTATGAGGAACAGGAAGAATGCTAGCTGTCTGGAATTCACTGAGCAAGGCAGAGAGAGTGATAAGCTGAGGTGAGGTCACACAAGTAGGCAGAGACCAGCTCATTAGGGCTTTGTAGGCAATGCATTTGGAGCTTGGATTTTATACTAAGTGCAAAGGGAAGTCGCTGGAGAGTTTTATACTACAAACTTGCATGATTAGGTTTCTATCTTTTAAAGGTAACTGACTGCTCAGTGGAGAACAGATTGAATAAAGGCAAACATGGAAGCAGATGGCCAGTGGGGGTCTAGAGCAATCATCTCGGTGGCCTGGAGTAGGCAATACCAATGGAGATGCAGAGGTGGGTCAAGTGTAATTATGGGGGTATGACAGCAGAACTAGCTGATGGGTGGATTTAAGAGAAAAGATGGATTTAGAAAAGAATTGGAGTTAATAAACTTTTAGGTTTAGAACTTGAACTGGGTAGGTGGCGATGTCATTGACTGAGATGGAGAAGACTTGAGGAAAAAATAAGTTGGGCAAGAAGTAAAAGCAGAAGGGTTTTTGTTTTATTTGATAGTTTCATTTGTTTTGATTTGTTGGTCATAAATTTGAAATGCTAAAGAGATATCCAATATAGACATCAAGAGATATATGAGATGCAATTAGAGTCAAGAAAGGAAATATAAATTGAAGCACTATCCGCATAAAAATTACACTTATTTCTGTGGGATTGAGGTCTACCTAATTAGTTGGTAAATAGAATAAATTCCATTAAGTTAAACCATGAGTTGTTTTTCTATTAGTGGTGGTGGATTTTGCATCCATACATTCTTATCCCCTCTAAGTGTTTATTGAGATAATTGGTCCATAATAATAAGTCAAGTCTCCAGGGTTAAAAGTGTAATTAAGGCCACATACCAGTGCAAAGTTACAGTGGATACTTGCATCAGACCTGTGATTTTGGCTTCATTAATACAGCCCTCAAGCCAACTGGCAATGCTAAACTCACACAAATTCCATAAGGGAAGCATTTTTCCTCTTTAGCTTTTTAATATTCAAAACCCAGCAGAACAACTGTTATTAAATAGGATTTTTAAATAAGCAGAAATAAGGAACTATTGATTTCTGAATTTGTATGGGGACCTTGTTGCTTTATAATTGAAATGACGTAATTTTCAATAAACTAAAATCCTCTCCAAATCTTGGTCACAAGACCTAGATTTGCTTTACTCTATTTTAAATCTTTGCTTATCACTTTAAATCATAGATGACATCAGTGAGAAAAAGCAGCAGAATTGGACCACTGAAGATAACCTTAACTAAAAACATTCGTAAGCTTACAACCGGCAAAAATGAAACATTTATTAGCAAAATTACCACTTTTTAACTCTGGCTGCCTTGAATCTTATCCATGAATCTTTACCCATTAAAACGATGTTGTGTTTCAGAGAAAAACTAAGCTGTAGATTAGACTTGAGGTTTGAGAAGACCTATAAGTAACAGTTTTCTTCTGCCCTTAAGTTTATAACCAACTGGGAGATAGAAGCAGAAATGGGTAGGAGGTCAGGTATATTGCTCTAAAAATTCCATCATACTTAAACATGAGGTAAGAGAAGTGGTAGATCCCCTTACAATGATAAGAAAGGGGGTAAATAAAGAGGATGCAATCAAAATAAAATGTAATCAAGTATGTATTGAAAAGTAAAAAATAGTGTTTAGGATTCGAGGCTGTGATGTAAAGAAATACACGTGACATGTATAGAAGAACATAAAAATATGATATAGAGAGCCACCACTTCTGGTCAACGAGACTACTGTGTACTATGTACTTCCAGGAATGTAATTCACATGGAATAGGGTATAAGCAGCACCTCCTGGAGGTGTGAATTTGAGTATGGATATGAATATTCCAAAAGAATATCCTGAAGATATGACACCTCAAAAGAGGGGGTGCCTAACTCTTTTTCAGAGAGATTAAATGAAACTTCATGGAGAAGGTGAAATTTGTACTGATTCTTGAAGGATAGATAGACATTTTCTGGAGTAAGAAGATGAAAGGGCTAAAAGCTTTCAGGGAAAAGGACTGAATAAACAAAGTGGTAGAGGCACAAGAGGATATGAGATTTACAGCCAGTGAGTCATAAGTTTTTCAAAGTATCCAGAGGAGTTTGAGATGGGCGGAATAGAGTTTTTAAAAAAATGAAATCGATAAAAAGGTAGGTTTTAGCTCCCAAGGGACCTTGTGTGTGATATGCAAAAGTAAAAAAATTATCCTGTAGGAACAAGGAACAATGATAAAATCATTTTAACCAACATGTGAACTAAAGGACCCCTCAAGGAGGATACCCTGGTTTAAATTAACCTATTAAAGAAGGAGAAAAATCCCTCCAGTATTGCACACTTAAGCCTGTCTTGTGGCTAAGTCTGCAACCTACATGGTCCTAAAAGAACCAAGATCACAGGGTGATGAGTCCTTAAATGTCATTAAGTTCAACCCTACCCCAACCCGCGTACAGCACACTCACACTGACATATATACACAAAGGAAAACATTAACTTTCATCCTTTGGAGTTAATTAAGGTTCTTGGGTTTTTTCCACATAATTTTCACTTTTCTTATCTTGTCGACATAATTGGACATATGGGAAAGACAGTTGCTAGGAATAAATATGTGAAGGAGGTGATAATTTTCTCCCAGCCCACCTGGTCTGCACAGGCATCCTGCAGGAGGTGGAATTTGTGAAGATTTATGAATGAGGGTGGAAAGGTGGCTTGGAAGATAGGAAGATGGAAATAGTCCTAGGCTTGTCCCTCACTATAGGAAAAAATGAAATAAAAACGTCTCACTCTAACACTTCAGTATTTTCAAAGGTGATTGACCTATATGATTTCATTTGACCTTTATGTTAACTTTATATAGCCCTCTTTATTGATTTATTATTTAATTCGTTCATTAGTGAATATTTATAGAGTGGTTAGTATGTTCCAGAAAGTGAGCGAAGCACTCAGGAGCAAACAGTAACAAGACAAACATGTTTCTGCCTCAGGAAGCTTAGTTAATTAGAAAGGAAAAGATACCCAACATAGGTTAAGGGCCCAAATAACCTTAAACAGAATAAAGGAACTGAATGGAGCATAATGGGTTGGAGACTAGGAATATACTCATTTCAGATGTGGTAGCTAGAAACATCCTTCTGAGGAGATTTACCTAATGTAAAATGTAAAGGAAGAGAAAAAACTAGTTACAAAATGAGTGATGGAAGGGATTCCAAAACAACAGAACATGTCAGGGGCCAGAGGTAGAAAAGAATGTAGCAAGATCTAGGAAGTAAAAATAAATCAGCGTGACCGGAGCATCACTGGAGCTGGGAGGAGTGTGGTGTGAAATTCAGTTAAAGAGCTAGATCGTGTTGATCCATCATAGGCCATGTGAAATAGTTTGGGTTTAATTAGGTACAATGGAAGCCAATGAAAATTTTTTAGCAAGGGTGACATGGATTTACTGAAGGCTTACATTCAAGCAGGGTACCTGAGTTTTGATTTGAGCAACAGGGAAGATTATATTGCCATTTACTAAGAAGAGAAGTTATAAAGTTATAGGGTTGCTGAGGATGAGAGACAAGAGTTCAATTTTCTTGTTTAATGTTTAGAGTTTAATATTCCCATTAAGGATATCACTAAGACATCCAAGTTGAGATAAAAAGCAAGAAGTTGACTGTGGAAACTTAGAATTTCTGCTGATGATTTTTAACATATAACATAAATGTGGTATATAAATGCAAGGAAAGGGGGGAAAAATCACCTAATAAGAAAATACAACTAAAGAAAAGGGACCAGGATAGAATTCTAAACCACTGCTACATATGAAGTTCAGTGGGAAAAGATGAGCTAACACAGTAGCCTGAGAAGAACAGCCAGTGAAAAAGAAGGAAAACCAAAAGGCACAGATGTAATAGAAGCCAAGGGAAGGGAGCATATTGAGAAGGAGAGCATGGTTAACTGTACTGAGTTCTGGAACAGATGGAGCAAGATGAGGGCAGAAGCATGTCAATTAATTTATCAATTAAAAAGCTCAAAGGATTCAGTAGAAAAGAGGAAAAATTGACTTTCAATAAAAGAAGAGGGTAAAAAGAAGATAGAGGTAAATTTAGGAAAGTTTGTAGAGTTCTTGATGGGAAAATAAGAGAGTTTGTTTTTATGACTCCTACATTCTCCATAAATTTTGAGGTAATTTCTGCACTTGAATGTGAGAGTAAAAAATAGGTTTTGAAGGTGTGAGCAGGCTTAGGTAGTAGGAAAGCAAAACTATTAGAGAAACATAGTTAGACTCAGGGCCTATGTTATGTGTCAAATTGAGAAAATTGAGATGATTAGAGTGAAACCTTAATCATGTGATTTTCCCCAACAATGTTCACCTTGCAAAAGCACAGACATGAAGAAGAGATATAGTTTGAGTTTTTCTCCCAAAAAAATAAAATAGAGAGGAATAGATGCAACGGAGCTATGATTATTTGCAAGGGAGTGATTCTTTTTTTTTTTTTTTCCTTTTTGTCTTTTTCCGTGTCGGACAACGGATCGCAACCCTCAGTGTCGCCCCCGTACCGGACTAGGACCGGCAACGGGATCGCAACCCTTGGTGTTGGTCCCGCGCCTCGCTCAGCCAGTGAGCGGGAACCGGTCTGTATGTGGGATCCGAACCCTTGGAGGGAGCGCCGCCGTGCTTCCCAAGTGGCGCACTACAGCAGTGCGCCACCAGGCCGGCCAACAAGGGAGTGATTCTAACGGCACAGTAGAATTTAGTCTGAGCAAGGAGAAAAACGTATCTAGGAGAGTATGGGTAGAGAGTAAAAAATGGCAGGATCAAAGGATTGGAGATCTATCAGATCACAGAGGGAACAGAGGGAAGATTTAGGAGTACAGAGGGGGGAGATTGGAGAAGGTATAAGACATCATGGGAAGGAGGGTCTGAGTGATGAGGGAGGATGGAGCAAGTTGGGACCTGGCAGAGACTGACTGAGGTAAGTACAGATGCCACAGGGCAGAGCTAGTCCTGATTTCTCTTTAAGGACATATTGCCAGGGTTGGAAAACTTCTTTGGTTGTGCAGCAGATAATAAACACCAACTCTCTGATGCATGGTGAGAGCCAATAGGGCACAAGGGCAAAGGACGAAATCAAGTCTTGACACAGCTCCATGTACTCCGCCAAGGTTGCATGGCCAAGTAAATGACGGAACCAGGACTGATTTGAGGGTTATCTTCAATTGCTGTTTTTCCACCATCCTAAACTTTACCGAGAGAAGTGCAGACAGCCCCAAACAGGAAAGAGATAAAGGAAGTGAAATATATATAGGTTTTCTTAATGAGAACAACAATACATTTAAACCTTAAATTGAAAAGAGCCCATTCATTTTAATGTGTCATTTTTTAATTCTGAAGTTTAATTGTCAACATTCCATTTTGCCAAAAGGGAAACTGAGGCATAGAACACAAAATAATTTGCTCACCATTGTTCAGCAAATTAATTTTAGAAGCAGGAATAATGATTGCTTCTTAGGCCTACATCATAAGCACTTACTCCCAAAAAAAGTGGGCTAAATAAAAGGCAAGGAAAATTAGTTTTGCTCTCTGTACCCTTGCCTGGTAATGAAATATCCAATTAAAAGAAATTATGAGCCTTTAAGGATGATTGCTCTTGCACAAAGTGAACAGAAATGTAAATTCATAACCACAATCCCACATCCATCATATAAGACTATTAATTGGAACAATTTTCATAAAAGCTTAGGTTGAACACTCTCATTAGGAAGGCATACCTTGTGAAGCAATACCCAGCTTCAAGTTTGGAAAGTGTTCCAGGGCTCTCTGCGCTTTGAGCCACAGGATTCAGAATTGCTTTAGAGATGTCATTTATATAGCAGTCTTTACTGCTATAAACAGCTAAGAACTTGTGCATGCCTTGTTATGTTATGAAATATTTCCAGGATTTTAACTGATAAACACAAAACTTTTAATAGGCTTCAAGGAAGAAAATTAGGGTATGTGCTCTTTATTTATGTACATGTAATTTTTTGGTAGAACATATCTTCTATTTTATACATATAGGACATCTGACACATTATTAGGAGGTCAATAAATGTCCAATTCCAATTTTCTAAATTTTAAATAAATTTTGAGTTTCTGACCCTCAAATTCCTAACAACATATCCATAAAATATTTTTGAATCAAACCCTTCTAACATAATTGTACTCACAAACGTGCCATGGAATTTCAGTTGGCAGCTCTAATATTTTTCTTCAATTCAGTGAATACTTAATCTCTGTTTTTGCCAAATGTATAAGGACATTCAGAGTAGGTGGGAGTTTTGAAGCTCATTGAATACAAACTGACATTTAATTTTTTTCTCTAGTTTTTCCTGTGTACCATTCCCACACAGAAATATTGTTTGATAATTAATCATTTATCCAGACTATCATGCATTCTGCCAGGATTTTGATGTATTCTCACAGAGGCAGTGCAGACAAAGGGAGAGAGTGCAAATTTATCTGTGTATGCTTGCTGGGGCTTGGCTTCTGTTGAGAAATATGTTTTAGTATTTGCGTACCAAAAATAAAAATGAATGGCTACAAGGAAGGATCAAAAGAATTAACCACTGCCTTTCGCACCAATCAGAGAATACGATATTATCTGTAATTAGTAGTAGTAGTAGTAGTAGTAGTAGTAGTAGTAGTAGTAGTAGTAGTAGTAGTAGTAGTAGTAGTAGTAGTAGTAGTAGTAGTAGTAGTAGTAGTAGTAGTAGTAGTAGTAGTAGTAGTAGTAGTAGTAGTAGTAGTAGTAGTAGTAGTAGTAGTAGTAGTAGTAGTAGTAGTAGTAGTAGTAGTAGTAGTAGTAGTAGTAGTAGTAGTAGTAGTAGTAGTAGTAGTAGTAGTAGTAGTAGTAGTAGTAGTAGTAGTAGTAGTAGTAGTAGTAGTAGTAGTAGTAGTAGTAGTAGTAGTAGTAGTAGTAGTAGTAGTAGTAGTAGTAGTAGTAGTTAATTTCTCTTTAGTTCTTACTATGTTTTAGGAGCTCTTCTTAGCTCATTATACATATTAAATCCTTTTCTCACTGAGAACTAACCACCTGACATCAAAAACAGGACGGGATCACCCTAAAACCCCTCCCCTAGAAGACTGATCCATAAGAAGTTAACTAAATCCAACCCATTTAACCTAGAATAGGTGATAGAAGAGCACAGACTGCAGTCTGGAAACAAGAACAGAGGTAGAAAACACTTCACAATGGCTCTGAGACTGGGTGATCTCTATAGAAAAAAATGTGAAGTCCCAGCAAGAGACCAAGGATGAGAGGCTCAGGGTGAGTGGGAGGATCTTCACAGGCCATGAGGTGAAGAGAATTGTATGAACAAATTTTCTGAAGCCAAGTGGAACAAAATGATCCCTTTGGACATAGTGAGTGAGATTCAGTTCCCAGAGTGGGAGCTTGTGGGTTGCCATAGAGACCTATTTATTGCCTGTGGAAGATGGTGGTTTAACATAAGAAATTAACCACAAAGAAATGGTGTTGTCAATTACTGTGAAATCAAACACCATCACATTAGAAGAGACATATCCAGTTTAGAGATTTGAACTTGCCTCATGCAATTTGTGAAATCATGTGGTAAAAAAAAATTCTATGAGACCCATATATCCTTACTTCTTTGTCAAACCCTCACCCTGCTTATGATTGCTTTAAGGATTACCCTTCCCCCCAAACCAAGTGTAGGAAGGAAGATTTCTCTGGATCTGGAACTGAGGGAGAAAGAAAACTACCAAAAAATTCTATATTACCCATGTGAGAGGCAGGCAGAGTAAAAACTAAACTTTCAGAGAATGAGTGATATCAGGGACTCTGCAAATATAAATTTTTCTGTAAATGTCCATATAATCTTATTTTCTCTCTCAAATTAAGGCTAGAAAATTTGGGGTGAAGATTCTATCCTTTGGAAAGAAGACTACAGAGACCATTTTATAATTGTATATAAAACTTTTTGCCTAAGTGTTATTTCAATGGCTTATTTGCCTAAGGAATTAGATGTCACCTTAAATAAATAATGGAAGCAGTGATGGGGTGAGATCATCTCCCAAAAATGTCTGAATGTGTTCGTAACAAACTAAAGTATGTGGGAGCTGAAGAGTGATAACACGAAATCTACATTATTTAAGTTCTTTTTTTTAAAATTCTTATATGATTTATAAAAATAAAAGTTAAAGAAAAATGAGCATTCATAAAAGCTTTCTATTTCTTAATGGAAGGTGTAGCAAAGAATTTGCAGCCGTTTTTAATCTACTAAGGTAACATTTTATAATATTTGCCATTTTATCTCTCAAAGTATTTACAAAAGTGCTAAACTGAGATAAGGGTGTTTTTCCCAAAGCCCTCTAAGAAATTGGAATCATGTTAGAAATTTCTCTGTAGACTCAATATCCACAAAGAATTCATATATCATTGGTCTGATCTAAACTGCTGGTTAATTCCAAAAAGAAACAATTTCAGGGAATCCTAAGTGCAATCTCTGGCTATTACCCTTCACAGCCCATTCTGGTTCCTGGTCACTTCCACAGAGAAGACTTTTCTACGTGTTTCTGAGATATGAATTTTAATCTTTGTAAGATTCCTTTCTTCAAAGGATCAGAGACCCAGGGGCAGAAAATAATAATCCCCAAACACAGGAAATACATTACTATTTCCAGGAATAGCCTAGACATACCAAATGTATTTTTTAAAAAAAAGAATGAAATGAGGAATGTTCATAGTTCCTCTAAGATGATTTCTAAAGAAGAAATGGAACCAGTAACCAAACATCTGATGACAGAGGAGTCAGAAATGCCACTTTTGTCCTTTTGTTAAAGGACAAAAACAGTAGGATGCAAATACAAGGTACCAACAGGGAGGACTTGGTTTGTATAGTTCTTGGCCCTTCTGAAAGAAGAGTGAGAGCAGGATTTTGGCAATTCCCCAAAGCTAATATTTTCCTTCAGGCTATCTTGGGTGTTCTTTACGTCCTTGGAAACTTCTTTATATGTATTTGAGGAAAGGCTAGGTTTTTTTGTTTGTTTGTTTGTTTTTGTGGACTGCTTTTGAGTTAGCTGGATGCTGAATGAACATAAACACCAATTGAATCAATCCTGAGACATTTCAAAGGTTTATTAAAAATTAATTCATAATCGCCTGACAGCCCCTCTGTTCAGAAAATACCCTGGGATTCATTTATACATTAATTCTCATTTGTAAACCACATTAGTCTTTCCTAAAGGCAAGAATAGATTGGGGAATCTAATGTGTTTGTAATTTAATGGACTTTAACATAAAGAGAAATTGTCTGAAGGGTTGTAGCAAGGCAGAGTGCACATTCCCAGAGAGGAGGAAGAAATAGAAAAATAGAATAATGCTGACCCTAGCCCAACCTTTTAACCACAGTAGAACAGCATGATGACAGGTAGTGAACTCACTTAGAATGGGACTAAAAAAAAAAAAAAAAAAAAAAAAGATTCTGTGCCTGCATGTGTTTCTTCTAGCCTTCTGTTCAGAGGTATATGATAAAATAAGCATACCAAATTTAGAGATAGACATTTCATGTGTGAGGAAATCAGTGACCATACTAGGTACCCATCTAAAGGCATAACAAAAAGCAAAACAAGGTGGAATGTATATCTGTTCCAACTCCGTGAATCTCAGCAACCATAAGGGATTTACTACCATGACTTAGCCACATGAGTATTGGAGAAAGACATCTGTATCCGATTTTGAGGAATCCATGAACATTACAATATAATAAATAAAAAGATACATTGTGATCAAATGTTAGGAATTATATGTGTGTCTTGGAGGACAGGACCTTGGAAGATTTGGACAGGCAAAGGTGGACTTGAAGCCTTAGAATTCCTCCTTCAGAACGGGCTTTGCAGCGGTATAGACTCTTCTGTTAAAATGACTTTCTGTTCAAGCTCAGTGCATTTGGATATAAAAAGAAATAAGTTACCTAGGAATTCCATTCCAGATTCCAGCACACATAATGCATTTTATATATTACAAAATCGCTAATTTGGTAATCACAAACGAAAACGGCATTTAAGAGACACAGTCAGTTCCTCTGACTAAAGATGATAGTATAAGCCCTGAGTTTAATGTCCCCAAAGAAATTTTTTTTTAAAAATTTTTAAGTAATAAAAATAGAAGATAATCTGTACTATCTTTGGAAAATAGAGAAGGGCTCATACACTCTCAAGAAACTTTGTAGGATTTTTTTTTAAATAGAGAAACAGGAACTAAAGTGAGAAAAGAGATAATCAAACCACAATGGACTTCAGGAGAAGGCATGTGCTTGGAAATCAAGCTTAAGTGACTTCCCATAAGAAGTGAAAAGAGAAAATGTTTGGTGGCCTCTGGTAGGTGGTCAAACTTGATTATTTTTAAATGCAATGTAATATTCTGAATTAGATCTTAGAACAGAAAAGGGACATTAGTGGAAATACTGGTTAAATTCAAATAAAATCTGTAGTGTAGTTAACAGCATTATGCCCACTTCAATCTCTTGGCTGTGACAAAGTACCACAGTTATATAAAATGTTCACATTAAGAGAAGCTAGGTGAAGAATATACAGAAATTCAATACTTCTATTTTTGAAATTTTTGTAAACTTAAAATTATGCCAGAATTAGAAATAATATGTATATTTAAAAACCTAAATCATATGAGCACATCTAGGAAGAGTTAGCAACAGGTACCCAAAATAACATGAGGTCCATCCTTAATACTTACTCTTGGCTATAATTTTCCCAGAGCAGAGGTAGGTAACATAAATGGGCTGACTCCTAATAAGCTGTCATTCCAGTTAGAGAATTGTGAGCACTAAATCAGTGAACTTACTTCAGGCGGCCACAACAATCACAGAAATGTAATCATGCAACACACAGGTGAAGCTCTCAGTCAGAGCAACCATCATCTGTAGTCCCCTCATCTCCCCTCCTCCTAATCAGATAATCTGATCTAGCTGCAGATAACCAAACTACATCTAAGCTTCATCTGGACCTGCAGTACTCAAAATGCAACCCACACAAGCATGAATGTTACCCAATGAAAACAAAATACCGTCAGAATGAGTAAAGGAAAAAGAAAATTATTGGATTAGTATAAAATTCTACAGTTCTAAAGAAAAGGACCAGTTCTAGGAATTAGAACACATT
This sequence comes from Galeopterus variegatus, assembly GCF_000696425.1. Taxonomy (NCBI): domain Eukaryota; kingdom Metazoa; phylum Chordata; class Mammalia; order Dermoptera; family Cynocephalidae; genus Galeopterus; species Galeopterus variegatus. Next base: position 120,103 of record NW_007731337.1, on the reverse strand, counting down.
TAAACAAGAGAAATTTTGGAAAATGTCTAATTCATATTCTCATACACATTCCAAAGAACTTCCTATCTACAGAAAAAGAGCTAGCACTCACTGAGTAAGGAAACTGGCTATTGATTAGAACTGTCTGGAGATGAGTAACATAAATGCAGAATTTAGTATCTCAGGAGAATTGATGAACAGAGGATTGAATATTACGCAAACTGACTAAGCAAATTAGAAGATAAGCTCAAGAAATTCTTCAAGAACTTGGAAGAAAAGTGTTAGTATGATATTTTAAAGATTAAAAACTATGGGGAAGTTATATATGACGGTATTTCAAAAAGTTCATGGAAAAATAAAATTAAGATAATACAAATCTTTCCATGAGCTTTTTGAAGTACTTTCTTAGATACAGAACAAATGCATAGAGAAAGATATAGATAGATAGATAGATAGATAGATAGATAGATAGATAGATAGATAGATAGATAGATAGATAGATAGATAGATAGATAGATAGATAGATAGATAGATAGATAGATAGATAGATAGATAGATAGATAGATAGATAGATAGATAGATAGATAGATAGATAGATAGATAGATAGATAGATAGATAGATAGATAGATAGATAGATAGATAGATAGATAGATAGATAGATAGATAGATAGATAGATAGATAGATAGATAGATAGATAGATAGATAGATAGATAGATAGATAGATAGATAGATAGATAGATAGATAGATAGATAGATAGATAGATAGATAGATAGATAGATAGATAGATAGATAGAGATATAGATAGATAGATAGATAGATAGATAGATAGATAGATAGATAGATAGATAGACAGACTGCTTTCCTTGCCTCCTCAACATCACTAATTTTTATTAATTTGCTGTGTAAAAAAATATTATTTGATCTCTAGTGACCTGTTTTCTTTCATTCGTACATTCATAGGATTTTTCAAAATATCCTTAAAATTCAAATTTTATCATACTATATCTTTTTTTATTGCTTATGAATATTCATGAGATACAGACCAGATTGTCACCCCTTGTGCCCAAGATGAGAAGACCAGATTCATACTGGCAACATGCCCATTATCACAAATAGCATTTGTACCCCATGTCCCCCAACCAATTATCCCTAAACTCCCTCCCTACCCCATTCTCCCCACACACTCCACTTTGGATCCCAAGATATGTTCTCTCCTCCGTAAGTCCAACACACCACTGTGGTCTTTCTTTCCTTCCTTCTTTCTATCTTAGCTCCCACTTATGAGTGAGTCCATGCAGTAATTATCCCTCTGTGCTTTGCTTATTTCACTCAACATAAATTTCTCCAGTCCTGCATGTTGTTGCAAATGGGAGAATTTCATGATTTTTTGTGGCAGAGTAGTTTTCCATGGTTTATATATACCACAGTTTCCTTATCCAATTATCCATTGATGGACATTTAGTTTGGTTCCATATCTTGGCTATTGTAAATCTTGGCTATTTGTATATTATGGATATTAATCCCTTGTTGGATGCATAGTTAGCAAAAATTTTCTCCCACTCTAGGTTGTCATTTCAGTCTGTTGATTGTTTCCTTTGCTGTTCAGAAGCTTTGTAGTATGAATAGTCCCATTTGTTTATTTTTTCTTTTGCTGCTTGTGTTTTTGGCTCATGTTCATAAAGTTTGTGCCCAGACCTAGGTCCTGAAGCTTTTTACCTATATTTTCCCTTAATAATTTTATAGCTTGGGGTCCTATACTTAAGTCTTTAATCCATTTTAAGCTGATTTTAGTATATGGTGAGAGGTGCATATCTAATTTTTATTCTTCTGCATATGGATATCCAGCACCACTTGTTGAAAAGGCAGTATTTTCCCCAATGTAGATTTTTGTGGCCTTTGTCCAATATCAGATGACTGTAAGACTGAGGGGTGATTTCTATTTTTTGATTTCCTGTTTCTGTGTTCTCAATTCTGCTCAACTGGTCTGAGCGTCTATTTTTATGCCAGTACCATGCTGTTTTAGTTACAATAGCTTTGTAGTATAATTTGAAGTCAGGTAGTGTTATGCCTCCAGCTTCTTTTTTTTTTTTTTTTTTTTTTTTTTTTTTTTTTTTTTTTTGCTTAGGATTGCTTTGGCTATTCACATTCTTTTGTTGTTCCATCTGCAAGTTAAGATTGTTTTTTTCCATTTCTATGAAGAATGACATTGGTATTTTGATGGGGATTTCATTGAATATGTAGATCGCTTTCTGAAGTGTATACATTTTTGCAATGTTAATTCTTCTAATCCAAGAGCATGGAATATCTTTCCATCTTTTTTGTGTCTTCCTTAATTTCTAACAGAAGTGGTTTGTACTTCTCATCATAAAGATCTTTCACCTCCTTGGTTAAATTGATCCCTAGGTATTTTATTTTTTTCATGACAATTGTAAATGGGCTTAATTTTTTGGTTTTCTTTCTGTTAGTTAATTATTTGAGTATATAAGTGAAACTGATATGGGTGCATTTATTTTGTATCCTGCAACATTATTGAAGTTATTAACCAGCTCTAGGAGTTTTTGGACAGAGTCTTCAGGTTTTTCTATATGTAGTATCATGTCATCTGCAAATAGAGACAGTTTGACTTCATCTTTTTCAATCTGGGTTCCCTTTATTTCTTTCTCTTCTCTGATGGCTCTGGCTAGTACCTCCAGTACTATGTTAAATAGAAGTGATGAGAGGGGGCATCCTTGTCTTGTTCCTGTCCTTAAGGGAAAGGCCCTCAGTTTTTCACCACTCAGAGTGATACTGGCAGTGGGCTTGTCATAAATGGCTTTTATTGTGTTGGGATATTTTCCTTCTATACCTAATTTGCTGAGAGTCTTTATCATAAAGGGATGTTGAATTTTCTCAAATGCTTGTTCCGCATCTATTGAGATCATCACATGGTCTTTGTCCTTGAGTTTGTTGATGTGATGTATCACATTTATTGACATTCATATGTTTAACCATCCTTGCATCCCTCTGATGAGTCCCACTTGATCCTGGTGTATAACTTTTTTAATGTGTTGCTGTATTCTAATTGCTAATATTTTGTTGAGGATTTTAGAATCTATGTTCATCAAGGATATTGGCCTTTAATTTTCCTTTTTTGTTGTGTCTTTATCTGCTTTTAGTATCAGAGTTATGTTGGCCTCATAGAATGAGTTTGGGCGAGTAACTTCTGTTTCAATTTTTTGGAATAGTTTGAGGAGAATTGGTATTAACTCCTCTTTAAAAGTTTAATAGAAGTCAGGTGTAAACCCATTCGAACCTGGACTTTTCTTTGTTGGAAGATTGCTGATTACCACTTCAATCTCATTGCTTGTTATTGATCTGTTCAGGTTTTCTATCTCTTCTTGGTTCAGTCTGGGTAGTATGTATGTGTCTAAAATCTTTTCAATATCTTCCAGCTTTTTTGTTGTCATACAGTTTTTTATAATAGTCTCTAATGATTCTTCATATTTCTGTGTTATCATTTGTAAGGTTTCCCTTTTCATTTCTCTTTTTGTTGTATGGTTCTTCTCTCTTCTTTAATTAATAACTTAACTGATGGTTTGTCTATTATATTTATCTTCCTAAAAAGCCAACTTTTGTTTCATTGATCTTTTCTATTCTTTGGGGGGTCTCTATTTCATTCAGTTCTGCTCTGATCTTAATTATTTCCTTCCATCTACTACCTTTAGGTTTGTTGTTGTCCTAGTTCTTTGAGGTGTAATGTTAGGTCATTTATTTTAATTATTTGCATTCTTTTGATGTAAGCATTTATTGTAATATATTTGCCTCTTAGTACTGCTTTTGCACTATCCCACAGGATTTAGTATGATGTATCTTTATTTTCATTAGTTTCAAAAAATTTTTTGATTTCCTGTTTAATTTCTTCTTGGACCATTAGGTCATTTACAAGCCTATTTTTTTACTTTCTAGGTATCTGTATAATTTCCAAAGTTTTGTTTATTATTAATCTCCAATTTTAGTCCATGGTGGTCTAAAGACATCTGGAATGATTTCATTTTTTTAAATTTTCTGAGAGTAGATTTGTGACCTAATATGTGGTCTATCCTGGAGAATGTTCCATGAGCTAATAAGAAGAAAGTATATTCTTTAGTTGTTGGGTGAAATGTTCTGTATATCTATATAGATCAGGTTGATCTAAGGTGCAGATTAAATCCCGTGTCTCTTTGTTGATTTGGTACCTGGAAGATCTGTCCCTACTGAGAGAGGAGTCTTCAGATCGCACACTATTAATGTATTATGGCCTATTTCTTTCTTTAGATCTAAGAGTGTTTGCTTTATATATATGGGTGCTCTGGTACTGCATGCATGTATATTTATGATTGTTATGACTTCTAGCTGGATAGATCCTTTTAGCATTATATAGTGTTCTTCTTTGTCTCTTTTTATGTTTTTTGGTTTAAAGTCTGTCTTGTCTGATTTAAGAGTAGCTACTCCTGCTTGTTTTTGGTTTCCATTTGCATGGTATATCTTTTTCCATCCCTTCACTTTTAGTCTGTCTGTGTCTCTACATGTAATACATATATATACATGTAATACATATATATTCACACATGTACAGACATATGTATTTTTCCAAGTATGTCTCTACAGGTGAAGTGGGTCAATTGAAGACAGCATATACTTGGGTCTAGCTTTTTAATCCAATCAGTCAACCTGTGTCTTTTGAATGGGGAGTTTAATCCATTCACATTTAGGGTAGTTATTGACAAGTATTGTTCAATTTCTGTCAATTCCTTCTTTTTTAGATGATTTAAGTATCTTTTGATCATTACTTTCCCTTTTATTTCTCTTCTTCAATGTTAGTTGGAAATCTAAGGTGGCATGAATTAGCTTCTTTCTCTTTCTCACTGGTATTTTTGTTTTAATGGTTGGTTTTGCTTTTTCTTATGTATTTATGGTAGTGGTCATCATTATTCAGATTCCAGATGAAGAACTCCCTTGAGAATTTCTTGCACGGCTGGTTGTGTGGTTATGAACTCCCATAACTTTTTTTTGCCTGGGAAATACATTATTTCTCCCTCATTTCTGAAGGAGAGCGTTGCTGGATAAAGAATTCTTGGCTGGCAGTTTTTTCTTTTAGTATTTTAGGTATATCATTCCACTTATTTCTGTCCTGTAGGGTTTCTGTTGAGAAGTCTGATGTTAGTCTGATGGGTCTCCCCTATAGGTGACTTGTTGCTTTCTTCTTGCTGCTTTTAGAATTCTCTCTTTGCCTTAGAGCTTTGCAAATTTAACTATAATGTGTCTTGGGGAGGATAATTTTGGATTAAATCTGTTTGGGGGCCTTTGAGTTTCCTGAATCTGAAGGTCTGTTACTCTCCCTAAACCTGGGAAGTTTTCTGTTTCTATATCCTTGAATAGGTTTTCAATACCTTTCCTTTCTCCTCCCCTTATAGTACACCCACAATTCAGATGTTGGAGCACTTGAGGTTGTCTGCTATCTCTCTTAGATTTACCTCATTATTTTTAATTCTTTTTTCCTTTTTTTGTCTGCCTGAGTTATTTTGAAAAGACCATCTTCAAGATCTGAAATTCTTTCTTCTGTTTGCTCTACCGTGCTGCTCAAGCTCTCTGCGTTGTTGTTGTTGTTGTTGTTTTATTTCATTGAATGAATCTCTCATTTCTAGGAGTCCTGCTACACTCTTTTAAGGTATTAACCTCTTTGTAAATTTCCTGCTTAAAATTCTGGATACTTTTCTTGCTTCTTTGTGTTCCCTAACTGAGTCTTCTTTTATTTCTTCAAGTTTTCTTAAAATCATTCTTCTTAATTCTTTTTCAGACATTTAAAGGATTCCCTGTTCCATGGAGTCTGAAATTTGAACATTACTGTAATCCTTCAGTGGTGTCATATCTTCTAGTTTATTTGTAGTTCTAGTATGTTTTTCATTGACATTTGATCATTTGGTAAGGGTTTTGCTTCTTCTATTACACTGCAGTTGGCTATGAGAATAAAGATTTCTTCCTCTATTTGAAAGCTTCACTGGTGACTCTTCTTATGTCAGAGTAGTCAAGTGAACAGTAGGTTACCTGTGGAATGGCCCTGGTTGCTACTGTGGTGGTGAATTGTCTTTGCTTGATAGTAGGTGTGGTAGTGGCTATATTACACCACCTTAGGTCCTGTTCCAGAATCTGTAGTCATAGATGAGCCCCCAGCAGTTCTCTTCAGCTCACCTCAAAGAGATGGGCTGGGCGTCAGTCCCTGGCACCTCCCTCAGGGTCCAAAGTGGGGGAGGGCGTCAGTCCCTGGCACCTCCCTCAGGGTCCAAAGACATGCTACGCAGGTCTTCTCAGCTCATCTTGGCGAGGCGAGCGGGTCACAGGTCCCTGGAACCTCCCTCTGGTTCCAAGTCATAGTATATCTTTCTTATAGTTTGATTATTATTTTTCTTCTATTGGGGACAGAATTAGAAATAGAAACAGAGATAAAAACAGATATAGAGAAAAAAAGATGTAGAGGTAGAGACATACTTGGAAAAAATACATATGTCTGTACATGTGTGAATATATATGTATTACATGTATATAATGTCATATATATACACATACATATACACACATTGTATGTATATATCTACTGTGTGTGTATAAATATATATGGTTGTGTAGTTATAGCTTTTCTTCTATTGACCTCATACATGTTAACAAATGTATGTGTGTTTGTGTTTTTATATATTAGGATTTCCAATAGAAGAAGATGAGGACAATAACAAATATATAATTTGGTAAAACTTTAAATATCAAAGAAGAATTTTAGGATCTTAAGAATATATAGATAAAATCAAGTAGGTCACCAGCAATTTAAAATGAGTTTTCACCCAGCGATTCACTTCTAAGAACTCATCATAAGAAAATAAGGGAATTTGTTGCAACATTGTTAACAATAACAAAATAATTAGAAGCCAATTAAGCATCCAACAATAGAATATTTCTTATACAGATTATGAACCATTAACATGATGGAACGTTATGCAATCATTAAAAATGATGTAGTAGATAATATGACATAAAAATGAGTTTACAACATATATTACAAAACAGATTGCAATACAATATAAATAGAATATTATTTTTATTTTATGGTATTTGTATATATATGTATTCTATAAACATATGCACATAGAATAAAATATTTTAAATGTAGACAATCTAATCATCATTATCTCTGAGAAGGAGGGCTAGATGTGTTTGTATTTCCTTTCTCCTTCATCTGTATTTTCTAATTTCACTGCAATGAGTATACATATTCGTTAATAAAAGCATGCATGTGGAAAAAAGTATCAAAATGTATTATCTACAGAAGGACAGAATCTCTAGAATCTTTCTGTGTTTGGTTATTATATTCAGGTCCTATGTTGCCTTAGCCTAAAAGGTAGGGGGGAAGCACTGAGAAAAAGTTGGGCATTTGTAAGTTCTTTTGAAAGTATAACTTTTTATTTTCTATTTGACACGTGTATTATGCTGCTGTTTAAGAGTAAGCAAATATTGTTGTTCCTACCATTTTGTCTTTTCTTTCCACTTCAGGATTCATACAGACATTTAAGAGTTGCTGGGTGTTACGTGTTTTTTTTCCCCAAGCTTGACTATTCAGATCATATCCAACAGCGCATCTCAAAGGAGCCGTATATAATTCAAAAACCTTATGTGAATAAAATGTCAACACAGTTTCTCTATAAGCTCTGAGCAAACCAGTGTCAAACATGTTGGCACGGTTGGATAGAGAGTAAATGATTTTTACATGTTGTGTGCTTTTATTCTTTAACAAAGGCTAGGAGAGGAGACTGTTTTCTCCCCCTCCCCTTATCCCTTCCCCCGACATTTTTCTCTTTCTTCTGCCTCCAGTGCCCTTGAAGGCTATATTGAATCTGACAAAGGATAAAGTAGCAGGGAGTGGGAGAAACTAAAGGCACCGAGGGGCTCCAACTGCCTGTCTGAAAATCTGTTTATACAGCACCTGGGTCACTGTCCCCTCTGATAGGCTTTTCTCTATGTGTTATTGTGTTTATGTCAAGAAAAGATGCCAGCATCCCTCCCTCGTTGTTGAGCGCTGCTCTATAGAATTCCACTGCCTTCATTTTCCACTTAACTACCTCATTTTGTACAAAAGATGCTGCCTTTCCAGCTTCATCTGTGATCACCAGGAACACACAGTTCCCCCTCCCCCTTTTGTTCACTAAGCGACCTTTATATTTGACTAAGGGTGAGACGTGCCTTGAAGCCTTAACTAAGTTTGGCAAAGAGATATTTTTTTTAAAAAAATGTAACTGAGACTGCTGTGCACCAAAATAAATGCTGTTTCATTGTTATTCATCTAGTGTTTCTCTATGCATTTTGTTTGGGAATTTCAAAGTACAATGCCAGTGTTCAGAAATGAATGTGACATCACACACAGAAGCTTCCCTGGGGTATAGTGAACGGGTGACAGCCCAAGCACCGTGGAGTTATTTTTATTTCTTGGAAGGGTAGTGGGTTGAGGGAGAGTCACACAGTCCTGCCAAAATCAAGTGGCTTCAAGAATCAGGCAGCTGGACAGTCCAGTGGGGAGGAAAGTTGAGAAGCAGTTTGGCACTGAGACCTGACACACATGACATGAAGCTCATATGCATTTCATAACACTAGTCCAGAAGCCCCAACAACCTCCATTACCTAGGACTATCAAAAAGAATTACCTTTTACACATATGCTCTGCCATGATGGAAGGTATTTTATAGGAGAACTATCACCAAAAAGTGGAGATAGGGCCTTCCTTGGCAATCAGGTTCTCCTTCCTTTTCAGGCACCATCCTGCCCCTCCCTCCACCCATACACACCCTATACATTTACACACAGTAGAGCCCAGATAAAAACAAACACAAATCTGAGGCAGATAAATGGCCAAAGGGGGACTCCTTCAAGGTGTTGGGGCTTAAAAAGTGAAAGGACAAGCACAAAGTCTAATTTACCCACATCCCATGCCCCCTTAGGGAAGATCTTAAACTTCAGATTTTGCAAAGATCTGACTGACAGACAGGTGCCCTTCTTCTCAAGAGCATAACAGTACCACCTGGTTATTAACTAAAAAGTCAAAACAAAATATTGAACTAGAGAAATTAAAAACTTGTATTGAAATATCCAAAGGGGAAAAAATCAAGATGACAGTATAAAATCACTCTAGTGTATCATAGATGAATATTTTGAATAGTGTGCAAGAAATAAACTATTAAATTTCTTTTCATTTCTGCTCTGTAAATTATACCACATGAGGAAAAGTGTATCTGAAAATAGAAATATAATTCTTTGCTTAAATCCTACTATTACCTGTGAATAAATATAGAACTGTGTAGTGTTAAAGAGTGTAAAGAAAAGTCTTGCTGATATAAAAGGTAAACCTCAAAATTTCACAGGCAGTAGAAGTCATAAGTCTGAGAGTGATATTTGGGGATGCCCCACGTTGTCATTCAGGGCTCCAGGATAACATCTGCCATTATCAATGCATCACTTCCAAAAGCAGCCTGGGCGTCAACATCTGGTCAACAAATGGGGAAGGGGATGTAGAGGGTCTCAGAGTGAGGGATGTTGGTTACAGACCAGAACTGGGAGTGGTGATCACCCCCCTCACCCACATTGCATAGCCCCACTGGATGTAAAAGGAACTGGGAAAAGGAGTCCATGGCTGAGGACTTCCAGGCAGCATATCTGGTACTTCTTCTTGGTGGGAACTCTATTATATAGAGTCCCATGGTGACCAGAGTGTCACATGGCAAGAATGGCCTGAGCAAGAGTGAGCTAAACTTCTCACTTACTCTCCTCATAAAGCCATCAGAGCCACACCCATTACTCCATGAGTAGATGAATCTATTCAAAAAAGCACAATGCTCACAATCTAATCACCTCTTAAAGGCCCTACCTTTCAAATACCATAATTAGATTTCCCAAACTCTTAACACTGTTACAAGGAGATCAAGATTCAATGTGTTGGGGTGGGCGGTGGAGAAATTTAATCCACAGCAGCTATTATTTTTCTAATGAAATCATGGCTTACAGTATGACCAGTCATGTCCAAAACGATACAAAGAATAAGTGGAAAACTCTAGACTTTCACCAATAATGCTGTCAATTTGTATAATTTTCTCTCTCTTTTTTTATTATACAAACCCTATCAGTATGTTGAAGTCAAAGTAGAATTTTCAGATACACAAAAAGAATGAAATAAGGGCCGGCCCGGTGGCGCACTGCTACAGTGCGCCGCTTGGGAGCGCGGTGGCGCTCCCGCCGAGAGTTCGGATCCCACATACAGACCGGCCGCTCACTGGCTGAGCGAGGTGCAGGCGCGGCGCCAAGGGTTGTGATCCCATTGCCGGTCCCTGTCTGGTACAGGCGTGACACTGAGGGTTGCGATCCGTTGCCGGTCACGAAAAAAGACAAAAAGGAAAAAAAATAAAAATAAAAAAAAGAATGAAATAAAAATTTTATAATCTCAAAGCCTAGTGCTAACCACAATTAACACTATACATATTTGCTCATATCTGTATGCAAACAATACAACGACACATACTGCTTTGTAAATTCCTTTAACCATGTAACAGCTTCTATAAATGAATGTACTTATAAGTCATCATTTTTACTGGCTGTACAATAATATTCTTCCAAATAAATGCACCAGAATTTAACTAACTGACCCTTTTAATGTTAAACACATAAGTATATTCTAATTTCTTACAGTTATAAATAAAAATGTTATGATTCCTTCCTTCATTCAAATATTCATGCAATAAATATTTATTCTAGTTGTAAAAGATACAACAGTAAGAAAAATCAGGAAAAAATAGAGGTAAAAATCACTCCTCTTGAAGTTCTTATGCCCTGGTGAAGAAGACAGACTATAAATAAGATAAACAAATATAATATGTGGTATATTAGATGGTGCTAAGAATAACAATAAAAGAGGCAAGGAACAGAGGGAAAAAATAAACCTGAGTTTGGAAAGGGAGGTCAAAGAAGTTGTTACTGAGAAAGCGACATTTGTAAAAGGCCCGAAGAAAGTACTGAAGCAATTAGTGAACATTTAAGGAAAGAGCATTCCAAGGAGAATGAACAGCAGGTGTAAAGGTCCTCAGGCAAAGTGTCCCTGGCATGTTGAGAGGGCCAGTGGTGTTGGCACAGAATGAACAAAAGAAAGAGTGGCAAAAGATGAGATCAGAGGGTTAACAGCGTAGAGGAACAGTTTGTACCTGGTTTTATGCAATAATTATGGATAGTACTCAACTTTCATTGTTAAACATGCCCCAGTTTAGGTGATAAATTATCTTTCTTATAAGACTTTCAAATTGGCTTTGACATTTTTTTGTTAAATCGGGAGCTTTTTGAGCAAAAGAGCCATTTATATTTATGTTTTCTGAGATCACTCTGCTTGTTGGCTTGAGAATAAGTAGAGAAATACGAAAGCAAGAAAACCAATTAGGAGGCTATTGCATTAAACCAGGCTAGAAATAATGATGGTCTGGGCTCAGGTGGCACCAGTGGAGGGGATGAGAAAGGATCAAATCTTCATATATTCGGGAAGTCTACACTATGATACTTGCTGACAGATTGGATATAGGATAAGAAAAAGATAAGTAGGAGTCAAGAAAGACTACAGTTGGCCTGCCATGCCGAGTGAGCCAAGGAGAAGCATGCAGTGCCAGCAACCCTTCCCCTGTCTAAGGACTCAGAGCAAAGCATCAGGACCCACAGGCCGCCCCACCAAGGTGAGCCACAGAGACCCACTGGAGGTTCATTCTACAGCCATAGATTCTGAAACAGGACCCAAGGTGGTGTAATATAGCCACTACCACACCTACTGTCAAAGAAAGACAAGTCATCATCGCAGTAGCAAATAGGACCACTCCACAGATAATCTACTTCTCAGTTGACTACACTGACATAAGAAGGCTTCACGCCTTCAAATAGAGGAAGAAATCTTTATCCTCACAGCCAAACTCAGTGTAATAGAAGCAGCAAACGCCCTACCAAATGACCAAATGTCAATGAAAAAAATACTAAAACTACAAATAACAGGAAGATATGACACTACAGAAGGATTATGATAAGACTCAAATTTCAGACTCCATGGAAAAGGGAATCCTTTAAATGTCTGAAAAAGAATTCCAAGCAATGATATCAAGAAAACTCAAAGAAATAAAATAAGACTCAGAAAACACAATGAAACAAGAAAAAATATCCAGAATATGAAGGAAGAAATTTACAAAGTGATTAATACCTTAAAAAAGAGTGTAGCAGAACTTCTAAAAATGAAAGATTCATTCAATGAAATAAAAAACACAGCAGAGAGCTTGAGCAGCAGGGTAGAGCAAGCAGAAGAAAGAAATTCAGATCTGGAAGATAGCCCTTTCAAAATAACATGGGCAGTCAAGAAAAGGAAAAAAGAACTAAAAATAATGAGGAAAATCTAAGAGAGATAGCAGACAACCTCAAGAGCTCTAAAATCTGAATTGTGGGTATTCCAGAAGGGGACAAGAAAGGAAAAGGTATTCAGAACCTATTCAAGGAAATAGTAACAGAAAACTTCCCAGGTGTAGAGAGAACATACAATCCAAAAAGACCCTCCCCAAGACACATTATACTTGAATTTGCAAAGCTCAAAGACAAAGAGAGAATTCCAAAAGCACAAGAGAAAAGCCACCTTTATAGTGGAGCCCCCATCAGACTAACAGTTGACTTCTCAACTGAAACCCTGCAGGCCAGAAATAAGTGGAATGAGATATTCAAAATACTAAAAGAAAAAAATTGCCAGCCAAGAATTCTTTACTCAGCAAGATTCTCCTTCAGAAAGGAGGAAGAAATAGCATATTTCCCAGATAAACAAAAGCTGTGAGAGTTCATCACTACACCATCAGCACTACAAGAAATTCTCAAGGGAATTCTTTACATGGAATCTGAATAATGATGACCACTACCAAAAATACACAAGAAAAAGCAAAACCAACCATTAAAATAAAAATACCAGTGAGAAAGAGAAAGAAGCTAATTCATGCCACTTTAAATTTCCAACTAACATTGAAGAAGAGAAATAAAAGGGAAAGTAATGATCAAAAGATACTTAAATCATCTAAAAAAGAAGCAATTAAATGACAGAAATTGAACAATACTTGTCAATAACTACCCTAAATGTGAATGGATTAAACTCCCCATTCAAAAGACACAGGTTGACTGATTGGATTAAAAAGCTAGACCCAAGTATATGCTGTCTTCTAGGGACCCACCTCACCTGTAGAGACACACACAGACTAAAAGTGAAGGGATGGAAAAAGATATACCATGCAAATGGAAACCAAAAACAAGCAGGAGTAGCTACTCTTAAATCAGACAAAACAGACTCTAAACCAAAAAACATAAAAAGAGACAAAGAAGAACACTATATAATGCTAAAAGGATCTATACAGCTAGAAGTCATAACAATCATAAATATACATGCATGCAGTACTAGAGCACCCATATATATAAAGCAAACACTCTTAGATCTAAAGAAAGAAATAGGCCATAATGCATTAATAGTGTGTGATCTGAAGACCCCTCTCTCAGTAGGGACAGATCTTCCAGGTACCAAGTCAACAAAGAGACACGGGATTTAATCTGCACCTTAGACCAACCTGATCTGGTAGATATATACAGAACATTTTACCCAACAACCAAAGAATATACTTTCTTCTCATCAGCTCATGGAACATTGTCCAGGATAGACCGTATATTAGGTCACAAATCTAGTCTCAGCAAATTTTTAAAAATTGAAACCATTCCAAGTATCTTTTCAGACCACAATGGACTAAAACTGGAAGTTAATAATAAACAGAACTCTGGAAACTATACAAATACATGGAAACGAAACAATAGGCTCCTGAATGAGCTAATGATCCAAGAAGAAATTAAACAGGAAATCAAAAACTTTCTTGAAACTAATGAAAATACAGATGCATCATACCAAAACATGTGGGATACTACAAAAGCAGTACTAAGAGGCAAATTTATTGCAACAAGTGCTAACTTTAAATGAATGGATAGACTTCAAATAAATGACCTAACAATGCCTCAAAGAACTTGAAAAACAACTATAATCCAAAGCTAAAGATATTAGGCAGAAAGAAAATAGCTAAGATCAGAGCTGAACTAAATGAAATAGAGACCCCCAAAAGAAAAGAGAAGATCAATGAAACAAAACTTGGCTTTTCAAGAAGATAAATAAAATAGACAAACCATTAGCTAGGTTATCAATTAAAGAAGAGAGAAGACCCAAACAACAATAATCAGAAATGAAAAGGAGACATTACAACTGATACCACAGAAATACAAAGAATAATTAGAGACTATTATAAACAACTATATGGCAACAAATATGAAAATCTGGAAGATATGGATAAGTTCCAAGACACATACAAACTACACAGACTGTACCAAGAAGAGTCAGAAAACCTGAACAGACCAATAACAAGCAATGGGATTGAAGTGGTAATCAGCAATCTTCCAACAAAGAAAAGTCCAGGTCCAGATGGCTTTACAGTTGACTTCTATCAAACTTTTAAAGAGGAGTAAATACCAGTTCTCCTCAAACTATTCCAAAAAATTGAAACAGAAGCTACTTTCCCAAACTCTTTCTATGAGGACAAAATGACTGATACCAAAACTAGATGAAGACACAACAAAAAAACAAAATTACAGGCCAATACCCTTGGTGAACAAAGATGCAAAAATCCTCAACAAGTTGTTAGTAATCAGAATACAGCAACACACTAAAAAATTATACACATGATCAAGTGGGATTCATCTCAGAGATACAAGGATAGTTCAACATATGAAAGTCAATAAATGTTATACATCACATCAACAAACTCAAGAACCAAAACAATATGATTATCTGAACAGATGCTGAAAAAGCATTTGACAAAATTCAACATCCATTTATGATAAAGACTCTCAGCAAATTAGGTAAAGAAGGAAAGTGTCTCAACACAACAAAGGCCATTTATGACAAGCTCACCAATGGTATCATTCTGAATGGTGAAAAACTACAGGCCTTTCCCTTAAGAACAGCAACAAAACAAAGATGCCCATTCTCATCACTTCTGTTTAACATTCTACTGGAGATAATAGTCAGAGCAATCAGACAAGGGAAAGAAATAAAATCCAGATTGGAAAAGATGAAGTCAAACTGTCCCTATATGCAGATGACATGATAGTATATGTAGAAAAACCAAAAGATATCAAAAAACTCCTAGAGCTGGTTAATAACCTCAGTGAAATGCAGGATACAAAATAAATGCTCAAAAATCAGTTGCATTTATATACTCTAATAATGAACTAACAGAAAGAGAAATCAAGAATTTACAATTGTCACAAAAAAAATAAAATACCTAGGTATCAATTTAACCAAGGAGGTGAAGGATCTCCACAATAAGAACTACAAACCACTTCTGAAAGAAATTTAAAAAGACACAAAAAGATGGAAAGATATCCCATTCTCTTGGATTAGAAGAATTAACATTGTGAAAATGTCTATACTACTGAAAGTAATCTACAGATTCAATGCAATCTCTATCAAAATACAGTGATGTTCTTCACAGAAATGGAAAAAAAAATCTTTACTATCATATGGAACAACAATAGACCCCAAATAGCCAAAGCAATTCTGAACAAAATACATAAAGCCAGAGGCATAACACTACCTGACTTGAAATTATACCACAAAGCTATTGTAATCAAAACAGTATGGTACTGGCATAAAAATAGATACTCAGACTAGTGGAGCATAATTGAGAACCCAGAAATCACCCATCAGGTTTACAGTCATCTGATATTAGGCAAAGGCAACAAAAATCTACATTGGGGAAAATACTACCTCTTCAACAGTGGTGCTGAGAAAATTGGATATGCATATGCAAAGGAATGAAACTAGATATGCACCTCTCACCATATCAACTCAAAATGGATTAAAGACTTAAGTATAAGACCTGAAAATGTAAAATTACTAAAGGAAAATGTTGTCGACCAGTACCCTAAGGGGAGAATGTGGGAAATGAAGAAAGACATGATTTATTTTATGGGATCAGGAGGACTTTTGCAGGCTGGTGATCTGCAAGGTATCTTAGTTTATTTCAGTTTCCTTTTTATAAGCCAGTGAAAATAACAAATCATATTGATTAAATCAATTATATCTGTTGCCAAGCTATTTACAGAACAAAACATTTTCAGCTGCCGCGGCACTTGAAGATTCATAGCTAACTACTTATAAGCAAAAGAAGAACATAAGTTTCTCATTCCCAAAGCTTCCAGGGTCCTGGGTTCAATCAAAGGTCAGACCTCCAAGGGAAGGAGAAGGGCGGAAGTAGGCAAAAGGGATGCCAACCTTTCTGGCTTCCCTAGAATAGCAAGGACTTTGTCAGCTTGCTTATTCAGTGCCCCACAGGAAAACATAGGTGAAACACTTTAGAAACTAGGTCTTGGCACAGACTTTATGAACATGAGCCCAAAAGCACAGGCAGCAAAAGAAAAAAATAAACAAATGGGACTACATCAAACTAAAAAGCTTCTGCACAGCAAAGAAAACCATCAACACAGTGAAATGACAACCTATGGAGTGGGAGAAAATTTTTGCTAACTATGCATCCAACAAGATATTAATATCCATAATATACAAGGAATTCAAGCAATTACACAGTAAAAAAAAAAAAAATAAATAACCCAATTAAAAAATGGGCAAAGTAGCTGAATAGACATTTTTCAAAGGAAGATATACAAATGGCCAACAGGTACATGAAAAAATGCTCAACATCACTAGTCATCAGGGAAATGCAAATTAAAACTACATTGAGATACTGCCTTAACCCAGTTAGACTGGGTATAATCAAAAAGCCGCTGAATAACAAATGCTGGTGAGGGTGTGGAGAGAAGGGAACGCTCCTGCACTGTTGATGGGACTGTAAATTAGTACAACCACTATGGAAAACAGTATGGAGGTTTCTCAAACAACTACAGATAGATCTTCCATATGATCCAGCAATCCCTCTTCTGGATATATACCCAGAGGAATGGAAATCATCATGTGGAAGGGATACCTGCACTCCCATGTTCATCACAGCTCTGTTTACAATAGCTGAGATATGGAACCAACCTAAATGTCCATTGATGGATGATTGGATAAGGAAAGTGTGGTATATATACACCATGGAATACTACTCTGCCATAAAAAAGAATGAAATTCTCCCATTTGCAACAACAAGGATGAGTCTAGAGAAAGCTATGTTGAGTGAAATAAGCAATGCACAGAGGGATAAATACCACATGTTCTCACTCATAAGTGTGAGCTAAGAGAGAAAGAGGGAAGGAACAAAAGACCACAGCAGTGCATTGGACTTGCCAAGCATGAGAACATATCTTGGAATACAAAGTGGAGTGGGGGGAAGGGGCAGTGGAAGGAGGTTGGGGATAATTGGGTAAGGGACACATGGTACAAACTCAATTTGTAATGGGCATGCTGCCACTATGAATCTGGCCTTCACATTTTGGGCACGAGGGGTGACAATCAGCTCTGTATCTCATGAATATTCATAACCAATTAAAAAAAAAAAGGAAGTCTCCTATATTTTTAACCCTAAAACTGGAGTTTCCATGTCCTTAATTGGAGAAAACTGCAGGTAGAGCAGGTTGAGGGGAAGAAATGTTGGGAGTACAGTTTGGACGTGTTAATTGTGAAGTACCTATCAGACATTACGCAGACACAAAGATTCAATTTGAGAAGAGACACCTGGCTAGACATACCTACCTAGAAACTATCAGCATAAATGTTATTTAAAGCCATGAGACAGGATGAAGTAAACAAAGGAATAAATGAGAAGCATCCTTGGAAGAAAAAAACAAACAGAAAATAAAAAAATATAAAAAACAAAAACCCTTTTTCAACCCTTATTTCCTAATTTCCAAATAGTCCTTGGAAGCTCAATGGCTAGATCAAGTTTAAGAAATTTGACACATCTTACCAAACTGCTATTTAAAATTAATTATTTTGCCAATACTAAATATTATTTAAAACAATTTTTTCAGATAACAGGCAATAATAGGATCTTATAATTGTTTTAATTTGAGTGTCTGATGCTAATAAGGCTGAATATTTGTCTTTTTTTCACATGGACCAAATTTACGTCTTTTTTGTTGAATTGTTTATACTAATCTTTATTTTACTACTGGTCAGTTTGTATTTTTCTCATTATTTTAGAATACTTTTTATGTATCAATGCTGGCAATACTTTATTATATATGCTGAAAATATTTTTTCAGAAAATATTTACTTAATTGGCTATTACATTGTATCTTTAATTACAGTGTTTGTCTAAATGTTTAATTTTTATTTAGTTACATTTTTACACAGCTGAGCTCATTAAGCCTTGCCTTTAGGGTTTCTACCTTTGATGTTAAATTTAGAAACAAACAGTAGTAGAAACTCCATATGATATATATTATTGTAGGGCTAAATAATGACCCCCCAAAGAAGTCCTAATCTCTGGAACCTGTGAATATATTACCTTATATGGCAAAAGGGACTTTCAGATGTGATTAAGCTAGAGACCTTGAGATTGAGAGATTATCTTAAACTATTCATGTATCAGTCAGGTTTCAGCCAGAGAACAGAGGCACTAGGTGATATTTATTGAAGACTTATTGCAAGGAATTGGTTTATGCAATTGTGGTTGCTGGCAAAGAGAGTCAATCAGAAATCCATAGGGCAGGCCATCAGAAAGTTCAGGTTAGAATTCTGTACACAGGGTGAAGTTTCTGTCCAGATGTGACATTCCTCTTCAACAAGGAAATGTTGGTTCTGCTTTCAAGGTCTTTCAATTAATTGAATCAAGCTCATCCAGATTATCTAGGATAATCTCTACTATTTAAAGTCAACCAACTAGGGCCGGCCCGATGGCGCACTGGAGAGTGCGCCACTTGGGAGCGCGGCGGTGCTCCCACCGAGGGTTCAGATCCCATGTGGAGACCGGTTCCCGCTCACTGGCTGAGTGCGGTGCGGGCACAACACCGAGGGTTGTGATCCCGTTGCCGGTCCCTGGTACGAGCGCGACACTGAGGGTTGCAATCCCGTTACTAGTCAGTAAAAAAGACAAAAAGGAAAAAAATAAAATAAAGTAAAATAAAATAAAGTCAACCAACTAGAGGTGGGAAAGAGAGAGGGGAAGGACAGCTAGCAAGAAGTTGGTTAAAGGGCTTAAAGAATGATTATGTTCTGTAATGAAAAACATGCTAATTATCCTGATTTGATCATCATACATTGTACACAGTTATTGAAATCCAACTCCTTACCCCACAAATATGTTTAATCAATTACTTTTCAATTAAAAAATTAATTAATTAAATGAAGTCAACTGACTATGGACTCTAATCACATCCACAGAATGCCTTCAGAGCAACACCTAGATCTATGTTTGACTGAGTAAGTGGGAAACATAGCCTGACCAAGTTAACGCATAAAACTAACCATCACAGTCTGGATGAGAATCACAAGGGTCCTTATGGGAGAGAGGAAGGATGGTTAGGGTCAGAGAAAAAGATGTGAAAATGGAAGCAAAGGTCAGAGACAGAGAAGGATTTGAGGATCGTATACTGTTGGCTTTGGAGATGGAGGAAAGACTCATGAGCCAAGAAATGAAGGTGACGTCTAAGAGGTGGGCAGGAAAACAGATTCTCTCCTAGAGCCTCCAGAAGGAGCACAGCCCTCTTAACCCAGTTTAAACTTCCTGCCTCCAGAACCATAAGATAATAAGTTTGCATTGCTCTAAGCCCCTAAATTTGTGGTAATTTGTTAGAGCAGCAATGGGAAATTGATACATATACATGAATGTAGAGGGGTGTGTGTGTGTATAATCTGTTTCTAGATTTCCTATTTGGTTCCATTAAATTTAACCTACCCATTTCTGTATGAATATGATGTTTTGTTAATTATTTTGATTTTAGGATGTATTTTATTATCCAGTAGATAAAGTACCCCTAATTGCCTTTTTCAAATTGCTTTGGCTATTTGCACTCGTTCACTTTTTTAGACTAAACTTAGAAAAAACTTGCCAAGTTCTTGTGTTAAGAGCTCCCCTCCAAAAAAAAAAGTATCACTGCTATTTTAATTTTGATCATATAAAATGTATATATTAGGATAGTGAGAATTTTTAAAACATGATTTTTCTCTCCATCTATTTATGTATTTAATAGGTAAAAAAAGTAGAGAGCAAATATGCATATCTATATATCAAAGTATAGATATATAAATATATACATTTTAACTGTGGATATCTCTTAGTTATAGTAAGTTCTGAATGGATTATATTTTCTTTAAAATCTTATGTATTTCTCAATTTTTCCACAGTAGATTTGTGTAGTAGGTTAAATAATGGCCACCCAAAGATTAGTTCCTAATTGAATAGGTCATCAAGTCCTAATCCCTGGAATTTGTGAATGTTACTTACAATCACATAGCAACATTTCAGTCAATGAAAGACTGCATATATAATGGTGGTCCCATAAGATTATAATACCATATTTTTACTGTATCACTTCTATGTTTAGATACACAGATACTTGTTGTGTTACAATTGCCTACAGTATTCAGTACCATGACATGCTGTACAGGTTTGTAGCCTAAGAGCCATAGGCTGTACCACAAGACACTATAATGTTCACACAACAAAATCACCTGATGCCACATTTCTGTATCCCCACCATTAAGCTATGCATGACTGTATTTGAAAAAAGGGTCTTTGTTGATATAATTAGGTTAAGAATCTTGAAAAGAGGAGATTACCTTTGATTATTTAGGTGGGCCCTAAATGCCATCATAAATGTCTTTATGAGAGAAACAAAGACAGCCACAGAGAGAAAAAGAGAAGGAAATGTGACCATGACAGCAGAGATTAAAGTGATGAGGCCACAAGCCAAAGAACACTTGGAGCCACCAGAAGCTGGAAGGGGCAAGGAACAAATTCTCCCCTATAGCCTTTGTAGGGAGTGTGGCCCCACAGACACTTGCTTTCAGACTTCAGGCTTCTGGAAATGTGAGAGAATAAATTTCAGATATTTTAAGCCATCCAGTTTGTGGTAGTTTGTCACAGCAGCCCTAGAAAAGTAAGATAGTATGTATCACCTTTATTCATTCCAAAATCCGTCTATGACATTTTGTAAAAGGACGCTGAAACCAAAAAGTTCGAGAACTGCCGTTTTAAGACACTGTTACTTTGATTTGTCTTCGTCATATACAACTAGACCCAACCCTCTGAAAAATTTGGTATATCTCTTTAAGTTATTCCTCCACGTTTATTTATAGTTTTTTCTGAACTACTTTTTATTTTGCTGTTGTAATTAGCATATTTTACATTTATTATAACTTCTAACTAGTTATTATTGATATAAAAAAGTCATTAACTTTTGCATATTTATTTTATAATAGACTATCTTAATAGACTCTCTTTGAAATTCTAATAGCTCTTCATTTTCCTGCGTTTTCCAGGTAGACAACATATCATTTGCAAATAAAACAATTTTTGTCTTTCCAATATTTACACCATTTATGTCATTCTTTGCCTTATTGTTTTGCTCAAAATGTCCAGAACAATAGAGATAATCATAGACTTCTTTGCCTAATTTTAGGTACTTCTTCAAGTGGGTAATTATTAAGGATTTGTTGAGTGATCCTTTCAAATGTTCCTGTCCTATCAATAAAATATCACTCTTTTCCTGGTATACTTAGATTTTCCTTTTAATCAAAAATGGATGTTTAATTTTTCTAGTGTTTATTAAGAATAAACTGTGCACTTTTTTCTTCTTTCATAGTGTTAATCTTTCCTTGCTTCCTGGATTAAATTCAGCTTGGTCATTCTTTATCCTATTACTTTATGAATTTTATGAATTTTGTTTGCTAATATTTTATTTAGGACTTTAGATTTATGTGCACTTCTCTGCTTTTTATTAACATTTTTAAGTTTTTAACTGAGAGGTTATTTCCCTAAAATGAGTTAGGAAGTGTTTCACTTTCTTCCATACTCCAGAACATCTTTTTATTTAGTTCCCTCTTTCACATTATTTTTATCTTTATCAAATAACGATTGTATGTAATTATAGAAAAAAATTACTAAAAGACATATATAAAATAAAACAGTCCTCTACCCAACCATTTTGCTATACCTTAGACCCATTCCTACTTTCTACTGTTCCAGTTTTTTTTTCTGGTATTTACCTTCACATTTCTGTATAAATTTTTATACTGTTGTTTTCTGGCTTACCAAATGTAGACATTATTTATAAACTCCTAGTTATGGGAAGTATTCTTTACGCAACCCTTATGTTTATTTTCTAATACAGTTTTTCCTGTTATTAATTTTTTTTTGTATTAGCATATTGTTCTGTGCTTTCCCCTTTCATCTATCAACAACTTTTTCAAATGCTTAAACACAGACCCCTGACTCATTTCTTTGCAGGCCTGGTGCTCAGTTGTCACCTGCAGACTTCCTTCATCACTCCTCTGTGATTACTGCTATGTTTCTTATCTTGTGTCTTCCTCTGTTCTGTTTTCCCCTGTCATGTTGTTAAAGAATAACTCAATAGCTTCTGAACAAAAGTACATGAGAAGTAAATTTTGGGGGTACTCTCATGGTAGGTTGTCTTGGTATACAACTATCCACTAAAAATAATTTTCACTGGAATGTGAAGGCTTTACTCGACAGACTTCTAGCATCCACTTATATTTTGGAAAGCTCCAGTGACATTTGATTATCATTTATATATAGGTGGGGTATTTTTCTTTTCAAAAGGAGCCTAAGATTTTTCTCTTTACCACTGACATTATAAAATATCATGATGATATTCCTTACAGTTCTCTTTTTTCATTTATTTCACTAGACACATGGGTCCATACTATCTGAAGACGGATCCTTCACTTCTGGGAAATTTTCTTCATATTATTTCTTTGATAGTTTTCTCTTCTCTGTTTTCTCAATTGTCTCTTTTTAAACTGACTATTATTTGAAGGTTGGATCTTATGCATTGATTCACAAATTTTATCTTTCCCACCCTGCTGTCTCTCTCTTTGTCTTTGTGCTCTAATTTCTGAGAAAGTCACTTGCTTTTGCTTTTAATCATTCAATTAAATTGGTGGGGTAGCTCTGTTTGAAATTCCTAAGAGCTTCTATGTTCTAATGTTTCCTCTTGTGTAACATCTTCTGTTTCTGGAAGCAACGTTTTCCCATGTAATTTTTTTCTCCTATCTCTCTGAGCACATCAATGCCTGCTAGATATTTTGAGACAGCAGCATACTTTTCTTCTGCTCCCTGATATGACTTTTACTTCCTCCAAGATCTTTTTCCTTATTTTTTGTTTGCTTGCTTGCTTACTTGTATTGTTCTGTCTTTAATGTAAAAGCGCTCCCCAAATATCTAGATTATTTTGGTTGTCTTTTCATCTGAGTGAGTCAATTAAAAGTGGATTGAAAGCTCTGTGGGCACAGGTAGGCTTATTGAGTGGTGGTCACTATAATGCAATTGAAGGAACATTCCAGATTTTTCACTGAAAGACTTTCAAATATAATGCCTGTAGGCCCCTTCTCTGGAGGCACTCGGTTCCTCCAAAGTATAATCTCTCCTTTGTGAGGAGTGGAGGTGGAGGTCAGTTTTGTGCCTTACTGTGTACATGCTGGAGACTAGGGTGGGGAAGGAGAGGGCAAGGAGCAGAAGAGGGAGAGGCTGGAGAACTCGCCACTCCACACCTGTCCTGTTTTTTGTTATGGCATCTCTCTTCTATTCTTCACCACTTGCAGTATTTTTCAGCCCTGTGTCTCTGGTTCTATTTCTCCTTAAAACAAGATTTATTGCCTTGAGTTAGTAATGAGGTAGTGAGTGAGTAGTGACTGGCTGTTACGTGTGCATGAAGCCACTGAAATTACTCTACGGACTTTCACCCGATCAGTGGATATTCAACACTAAACTTTATACTGATTTCCAGGATACTGAACCCTTCCTTCCTCAGTTCTTCTGGGCAAATCTCTCAGCAGATCTATTCATTTCTCTCCTTCTCCAGTCTTAAAGATTTCAGCTTTCCACTCTGCTCTGACAGTACAGTTTCCCCTCTGCAGCCACACTCTATTTTCTAAATACAAGTTGGCATTTTTAATCCATTCCTCTGATGTCCTTTCTCCCATTCTCTGTATTCTTACAGGTTTTCTATCTTTTTATTTTTACTATTATTCCTTAACATCAATGTGTTGGAATTTTGAGGTGGAGCAGATACAAATGCATGTATTCAACTACATCATTTAACCTGAAATCTCCTGAAACATTTTAAAATGCTATAAGAAATGACTTTTCTTTGATAGAAATTATCCTTTATAACATTTAGGCCCAATGCCTTTTATAGAACTAGCTACTTTGGCAGTTTTTTCATTTTATTTCATTTATGTGTTTAGATTTTATTCTTTTGAATCCATTTTGGCCATTAATATTACCCTAGAAAGTCTGCTTTTCCAACATTCTTGAGCTTCTTATTATAGTGATGTATATAAATTTGTCTTATAGTATTTGAAATTCCACTATTTTTGCATACTGTATTCCCAGTGTACATTTATTTCTCATTTTTGGTAAGCTCTGTCAGAGCAGAAGCTGATATTTTTGCTGGATTTTTAAATAAATAGGTCTTAGGTTAAATACATATAATTTCTTTGTTGTTTTTTATTTTTCTTTTCTTTTTTTTTTTTTTTTTTTTTTTTTTTTTTTTTTTTC
>NW_007731337.1:82183-95296 GCF_000696425.1 Galeopterus variegatus | reverse complement strand
ATACCAGTTGCCTAAAAAGTGTGTTTCTGAAGTTGATTTGTTTAACTCAGTGTCCTAGTAATTTGGCTCTTATGTCTTAAAATTAATCTATGCTTCTGTATAAATTTAAATTTTTTATTACTTTTTAATTTCAAAAATAAAAATTCTTTGTTTGAAGACAGTCTGTAGTGTATCTCAGTGAGGTATTAAAATCCAAAATAAAAAAAAAAATCACTAAAATGGTAGCTCACCAAAGTAATACTAATCAAAAGGACTTCCTATGTGATAGAAGTCTGCATTTGTACCTGGAGGTACTTTTCAGAGGATATTTTTTAGGTCATGATGATGTTGACATTGATAATAGCTAACACTTAAAGGGTGCTTACTGTGTTCTGGGGTATGCACACTTCTAAGTCGTTTTTATAAATTAACTCATTTAATCCTCACAACAGGCCTATGATGTATGTAAGCACTATGTTATCAATCTTGCTTTACAGGTGGGCCAAATGAGGAACACAATGGTTAAGTAACTTGCTGAAGGTCAAACAGTAATGTAAGAGCTGGAATTTTAACCCAGGCAGTCTGATCCCAAGAGTCCTAGCTCTTACCTACTACACTACAATACACTGTCTCCAGTACCTGTGTTCAATTCTTTAAACATTGATGATGTGTGGTGCGAGGCCCTGTGGTAGGAGCCATATGTTTAGATACAGTATGCATTTGGGAAATGAATTAGTAATCATTTACTTAACAATTAGATGTTAGAAAATTTAATACCCATTTAATTAATATAGCAAATTTCATTATGATGTCCACTGAAATATGAATAATATACAAGAGGGAGGTTCACATGTTGTAGAGGAGTTTAAATTTACAAGGTTCTCTCAAATATAAACCACGCTTTTTCTAAAACAAAGCATCTGTAAACAATATTAAGAAAGTATTTTCATTCTACCCAGTAGTTATTCTTTGGTGGATATAGTTGTCATAAGTTCTATAAGATTTTTAAATAGTATCTGCCTAACTTTGAGTATTAATTTTTCCAGGTGCTATTATGAATGCCATGTATTTTAAAACCTTTATGCGTTTGTTTTGATCCTTACCTATTTAAGTTCCCCAAAAATTAATTACTAGTAATCAGAGCAGAATTTCTTAACTTTCTTTGCAAATTAAGAATGACCTGATATATCTCTGGCAATTTTATTTTAAAATGATATATTAATTCATTTAGAGGATTTATGAAGTACTGTTGGCTTCCTTAGTTTAAAAAATTGTGGTAAACTTGTGTGTGATTAGCTTAATAAAATTGTTCACATGTTCCTAATATTCAAATCAACTTCTGATATCTTCTTCATTGTTATTAATCGGTATGTTTTATATAAAATATTTTGAAATGGGCTTAAGTATGCTTAATCCAGAGTTTCTGTTGACATTACAGTCAACTCTATTATCAGATAAAGGATAATAATGCACTTTTTAAAAAAAAAAAATCACTCATTATTGCTATCTCTCATCTATACATGAGTCAAAGACCCAGGATTTGTATACTGATTTTTCTGCAACTTTAATTTTATGGTTCAGGCTTTATCATTATTCACATAGAACATTCAATTGTCCAGATTGAGATTAATTTGATAATAAAATGAAAGACAGTTGAGAGATATGAGAGAGGATTTAATGGGCCATTCAAATAGCAAAGGTGTAACACATTACATAATTAAACCTTGTTGAGGTCTTCGTTATTAGGCAAAAGTTAAAAGCTGTGAATTGAAATCTGTTAGGCCAGGATATAGTTCTCATTTGCTCTTTGGTGGTGTTGTATGAGTTTATTGTCCATAAATTTTTTTTTTTGTCTTTTGTCTTTTTCCGTGTCCGGCAACGGATCGCAACCCTCAGTGTTGCCCCCGTACCGGACCGGGGACTGGCAACGGGATCGCAACCCTCGGTGCTGCTCCAGCGCCTCGCTCAGCCAGTGAGCGGGAACCGGTCCATATGTGGGATCCGAACCCTCAGGCGGGAGCACCACCGTGCTTCCCAAGCGGCGCACTTATCCAGTGCGCCACCGGGCCGGCCCTATTTTTATTTTCTAATTAGCTTAAATGGTTATTTTTCTTACTTTTCCTAAGGTTATTTTATTGCCATTTTTATAAGTTCTTTAGTAAAATACCTGATTTATTTACTTTTATTCTGTCATCTAATAATAAAAGCATTTAAAGCTACATGTATTATTTGTGTCATTTATTTCTGTAAATGAAGTTTTAATATTCTCTTTAACCTGAGAGCAATCTATGAACATTTTTTTTATTTTAAATTTCAAAAGTGTCAAAATTCTTTAGTTGATACATTCTTAATTCTTGTAGTTTTATTATAGTCAGAGAATGTGGTTTTCATTATTTCTGATTTGGGAATCATTTTAAGACTTTCTTTGTAACCCCCCCCAAAATAGTCTTCTTTTCTTAAGTATTCCATGGGAATTTAAATGTATGTCCTCTCTTTTTGGAGTCCACAGTTAGATGTATATATTAAGTCAACCCCATTGGATTTCCCCGTCATTTTGATGAAGCACACACACCAGTAGCTTCCTAAGAATAAAAGCATGAAAAGAAATGTGTTGAGCATTTGAGTGTCTGAAAATGATTTTATTTTGCCATTTGATTGGGAGTTTGGCTCGATAAACAATTATATATTGGAAATAATCTTAAATCATTGTTCCATTGTCTTCTAGCATCCAAAGTTATTTATATGCTGTACATCCAGATTTATTTTTGTCTATTTTATTTGGCAATGACTGAGAGGTTTTAGATCCTCAGTTATTGCATTTCTGTCAAATTATCCTTGTATGCACATTTTTTCTTTCTTTGTTTCAATGTGGCTTCAATTGCAGAATAAAGGTACATGATGCTTCATTTTTTATGAATTTTACTCTTTATTATAAAACAATATTTACTGTACTGTTTAACACTTTCTGTAAACTATCTTACATGCTGAATATTTTTACTTGTGTTTACCTAACTTACTTTTAGCAAGCATTTGTTATAAATAGCCTGTGTCATTTTGTTTTAAAATCTCTTCTGTGAGAAAGATATAGTTAGATTTTGTTTTGTAAGCAAAGCAACTGTGTCTTTTAATAAATGAGCTTTTTATGCTTCTACTTATTGTTACATTATATTTGGTTCTACTTGTGACCTCTTTTTATTATGCTTTCATCCTTTCTGCATTTTTTGATACTTCCTTGCTGTTTTCTATCTTTTATTTATTTAATTTGCTTGCATTTTCTCTACTGGTTTGGAAAGTATATATTGTATCCATCTTTAATTCTAACTCTAAATTTGAATAGTATTTACTTTTAAGGCTTTATTTAGATAATTCTTTAACATATTCATTTTCTTAATTCTGAGTCAAGACTAAAGTTGTTCCATTGCTCTCTTAGGTAGCAGTGCTTTTCCTTTTTACAATTATTAGACAATTTTCTTTAGTCACAGCCATCACCCAAGCTTAATCACGGAGCACTTGCTAACAGTAGCTGAAATAGTTCTTCACTGGGTCACAGTGCTAAAAGTATTACTAAATGAAAAATTCTTGAGGGTTATTTTCCTTTCTCCACAGAATAAAAGATGTGGATAATGACCATTTTTATTTTTTAAAATACTTACATAAGTATGTATGCCTATTTAAAAGTCATTAATGAGTGCCCTGATTCACTATGGATATTTTTAACTAGAAAATTACTAATAACATTCACCCAGTAACATTTTATATTGTTTTCCATTGAAAAACTATTAATTTGTCTGTATCAAACATGCTTTAAAATAAGTAGATAGGGTATAATTTCAACATTGTTAGAACACTGTGCAAAGCAAAAAGAATGTAAGGATATAGACCAACATGTTAACAGTAGATAGTTCTAAATAGTAGTGCTCTGTGAGATGTTATTCTTCTTTAAAATTGTATGTGTTATCCAATTTGTACATATTTATGTTTAATGTACCATAAATTCAAATACACTATAACTCTGAGGCAGGAAAACATGAAATTTCCTTATTTAGTCTAAGTTCAACCTAGCAATTTCCTTATTTTCCCCAACCAAATTCCAACCTCTTGTAGGTAAATGAGAAAAAAAAAGATAAAGAAAACATTGAATTGATTTCTGCTTCTGGCAATGACAGAGTTCCTTGAGGCAAACCTGTGTTCCTATTGGGAAAAAAGCTGAACAAAATGTTTAAGTTAGAAAAAAAAAAAAAGATCTGTTTGAAGAGCTGTTGAGACAATCAAGTCATAAAAAGCCAAAATTACAAAGAAAAAAGAACCATAGAGATTGTGGGGACATTATATGGGCCAGCTTTTTTTATTCTTCAAGACTTTGTAGATTCTTGGTTGCAAAGGACTGGAGAATTCAGGAATAAGTCTGTGGCTACAAGGCACAGAATTTTTCAGAACTTTTGTCAATTCCACAAAACTAAAGAACAAATGTTGGAGTCATATTTGAGAAGACAGCCAAGACTTCAGAGACCAAGGCCTTGATGGAAAGAGAATTTTTGAGCAGTCAACCTGACACTTGGTGATTTTCTTTTCCAACATTAGTAGAATTCTTAAAATGAACAGGGAAAGAAGCTAAGAAGAAAGCTGTTGAAGAGCAGAAAAGAATTTCAAAAGTCTCATCACAGATCTGAGAAGGTAAAAATTGGAGTTTGGAACCCACCAAAAAGGCAGTTCCCAACTGGAATTCCTGGAAGGCTAGAAAATAAGAAGAGAAGCAAGTTGGTAATAAATGTATATGTACAAAAGCTGCAACTCAGCCTTGAGTCAACTCGGTACCTGACTGCATGAATACGATCAGCCCCACATCTATCAGCCTATGAGAGGGACTCTGCCAGGGGGAAGATAGTATCATTCAGAGCCTCTGCAGCTTTTCATACACAATGTCTGACATTCAACCAAAAATTATGAGGACAGGAACAAAAAATAGGCAATAGAAACAAATTCAAGGATGACTCAATTATTGGCATAAAAAAATAGGTATCTAAAAGTAACTGTAATTAATATGTTCAATAATGTATAAGAATTGAGAAAAGTGAGAATTTCAACTGAAAATCAAACTGAAATTTTGTAAGTAAAAGATGAAATTGAGAACCTAATAGATACATATGACAGCAGATCAGACCCACCAGAGGAGAAGATGAAAGAATAAGAATATGTGAATGAGAAGATATCCTTTATGTGTTTGTGTATATAAAATCTCCAAGCTAAAGTGCAGAAAGAAAAACACAGAAAAGAACATAAGAAATATAAGGAATATGGTGGAGAGGTCTAACATACAGAATAGGAGTCTCAAAAAGGAAAGAAGATAAAATGGGCAAGAAGCAATATGTGATGAGATAATAACTTAGAATTTTTCAAACCTGATGAAAAACACTAATCCACAGTGTGTGATTGCATTAAAACCTTCAACTGGTCTATAGAAATTCTACATATATTTCTAGGTATGCCTAAATCCATGGTACTGATCTTTGGCCAAACCAGAATAGAATAGACTATATCTTCAAAAACTTCATGAAAAGATTTGTTTATTACATTTTAATTCTATTTTTCCATGAACTTTTTGAAGTATCCTCATATATTATGTAGGGATTAGTGTAGTTTTTGCTAATGTAGCTGTCCAAAGAGGAAAGTCTGTAACATCTTGATGATACTGCTTATAGAAAATGTACAGATGAATGGTTTGCGCCTGGTTTCTGTTATGCCATCTTGGTTTCTGCTGTTGAACCTTGTTACATAGCCTGGTTTCAGCTACATGACCAGAAGACTATAAAAGACCCTTACTTGAATGAGACTTTGGCTTCCTGAAATCAAAGGATCTTAACAGTTCATGAGCTGGAGGTGAAGCTCCACCTTGTGACTGAGAAAGAACTCTCCAATCTGTGTGTGGATATTGTGGACCTCCTTTATGTGGATTTATGCTTTCTTGCCCCTGCTGCTTTGTATCCTTTGTTTGTGATAAAAAAAAAAAAGTGTATGTTTCCTTTCATTAGTGTATGGGTCCTTTTGGTTTACACAATCAGTATAATTACCAGACACTTATTCAAGAAGCTCTATGAATCCCAAGTGGTATTAATTTAAAAAAAAAAAAAAGACAGCTGAAAACTAAAAATAGAGCAAATGAGCTAGTGGGTAGGGAGATGAATATCTGGTAGGTAACTCATAGGTCTGTGTTACACTTTATTTTCCAAATTATCTCAAAGCTTAGAGCAATTGTACATTTTAATGGGAAAATAATCAAATAAATGAGTAACAATGTATTTCTTTTTACTTATCCACACTGGAGAAAAAGATCATTAATGCACACCTTTCCCTTTTTCTCTCTACTCCTCCCTCCAGCCACCAACACACACATTTCTGTTTTTATTAATATAACCTGGGATCAAGTCCAGTTTTGCAGTTATGAAAATGTTCAGTATTTCAGATTTTACTCTTCCTATTTCTCTTCCCCAAGATTGTCTAAATATAAGAGAAAAATTAAAAGGTCCTCATAGCAGAGAGGAAGATGGTAGAAAAAAGAATTCTCAGATGTACTTTGTCTCCTGTTTCCCGTCTGTTCTCTGCTGCCAAGTTCATGGGCTGACACTCCCTCTACTGGTGACAACAGAGAGACAACTGTCCCCATCTGGTAATGAGGGCTTACAGTCTATGACTGAACATTCGCCTCTGGTCTAAAAGAAAAGGGAAATCTATCATGGAATGCCTGAAGGCAGTGATGGGAAAAAAAATAAAACCTATTCCTGATTATTCTTCCACTGACTTTAGCCTATTCAATAAAATGGCAACATGCTCAGAGTCAGAATAAATGCATGTTTTGTTAATCTTGTAGATGGTCGCAGTTTTATGGCTGATTTCATTATTGAGTTACGATCATTAAGTGCAATCACCACAAATTTATGAACTTCTGAGAGACTGATTTCTGTAGACAATATTGTCGTCAGGGCTTTTTCTGTTTCCAGACAAAAGAATGATACATGCCTGTTTCATTAACTCTTTAAATTCCCCTCTCTGGTACATTTGCAAATTGATTAAGAGAATATTTCTGATACAGTGTAGTATTTTTTTTTTAAATAATAATGCTTTCTTAGTCATATTGATTAACTTGTCTTGAAGCAATCAGCATAGCTGGACAGTTGTGCAGCAAGGCCAAGCCCTCTAAGACACATGTCCCCAAACCTGCTCGATATGAGAATCACAGGATGTGTTTTAGAAAAACAAACAAACAACAACAACAAAAACTTGACCTTCTGATTCATGAGGTCTGGAATGCAGCCTAAGGATCTGTATTTTCAAAAATGTCTCCAGATGTTTCTAATGTGCAGCCAGGTTTAACAATCACTGCTCTAAAGTACTCATGTTTTTAACAATGACCTTGAGGTAGCACGCCATGAAAAAAAAATGATGTTTTATTAACTGTGCTGATTCATTCCTGTTCACTCAGCTAAGACTTTCAGTGCAGGTTCTATGCATGTTGTCACTTTGCTTGATGAAATTCTTAAGATATGAGACGATCAATAAAAATTAAATGAACTCTTCCTCTAGGGTTTTTTCCCCCTCATTATTATTGGCAACGGGAGTGGTAGAACAAACCAGCATACAGGCTATCCTAAGCTAATATATAACACTTTGTGTTTATAAAAGGCAGTCTGTACAAGCCTTTTAAAACACATTATAAAGTAAAACACACACATTTTGCTGGTAGAAAGTAAGAAAAGCCAATTTGTACGAAAATGAAATGCATGAGAAAATTGTGTGTTATTCCCCAGCTACTTCCATCTTATAAAAATCACCAAAACCTCTTACAACTCTGTGACTTTTCATCTACCATCCTTTCTGTTTGTCTTCACTTTCTTTGTTCAAGAAACCACTTCTTATCACTTAAGATCTGATTGAAATGCTACAGTCTTTATGAGGCCTTTTATAACCACTTATACAGAATTAATCCATTTCCTACAGTGTCCACTCATCCACCCACCATTTCTTCTATCATTTATCCCTTGTTTGGTAGAAAAGTTTTGATATATTTGTCTTCTGAGTTACATGTGTGCTTCTGTGGAAATCCTTACGTTTTGTGACTGTACACAGAGAATACTTATCTACTGCTGAATAAATGCTATTCTCTACACACACCTGCCATTTCTTCTGCTGTTTTCAAAATAATTTAAGGGGGGTATATGGAATCCATCATATTCCCTAGAAGTATTATTAACAGGCTATTCTTTGCAAAAGGGAAAAATAGAATGAGAAACCTAGACTTTAGAAAATATTGGGTTAAGCTCACTTTGAGATATCATCTCACCCCAGTTAGAATGTCTATAATCAAAAAGACAGAGAATAACAAATGCTGGTGAGGATGTGGAAAGAAGGAAATGTTCCTACACTGTTGGTGGGACTGTAAATTAGTACAACCACTATGGAAAACAGTATGGAGATTTCTCAAACAACTACAGATAGATTTTCCATATAATCCAGCAATCCCTCTTCTGGGTATATACCCAGAGGAATGGAAATCATCATGTGGAAGGGATACCTGCACTCCCATGTTCATCACAGCTCTGTTCACAATAGCTAAGATATGGAACCAGCCTAAATGTCCATTGATGGATGATTGGATAAGGAAACCGTGGTATATATACACCATGGAATACTACTCTGCCATAAAAAAGAATGAAATTCTCCCATTTGCAACAACATGGATGAGTCTGGAGAAACCTATGTTGAGTGAAATAAGCAAAGCACAGAGGGATAAATACCACATGTCCTCACTCATAAGTGGGAGCTAAGAGAGAAAGAAGAAAGGAAAAGACAACAGTGGTGCACTGGACTTGCAGAGGGAGAGAACATACCTAGGGACACAAAGTGGAGTGGGGTAGGGGGGATGAGGAGGGAGGTTGGGGATAATTGAGGGGATAATTGGGTGGGGGACATCGGGTATAATCACAATTTGTGGTAATGGACATACTGCCTGTATGGATCTGGCCATCATATCTTAGGCACGAGTGATGACAATTTGTTTTGTACCCCATGAATACTCATAACCCATAAAAACAACATAAAACATTTTAAAAAAAGAAAGAAAATATTGGGTTAAGCTACAAGAAATCACCAATACTATACTCCTTTTGATCTACAAAAATGCTAATTTCATGTACTTCAATCTATATATAAAAGTAAAAATGTACTTAAACATTTCTGTTTTTTTTCATGTCTGATCATTTTATAAGACAGTAACTCGTATGTGGCAAAAACTTGCTTTATATATATTTTCAAGCTAATAAGCCCAAGGTCCATGTACTAAATCATTGATCAAAAATTGAGGAGGGACATCTGCAAAAATGGCAGAGTAAGGACCTTCAAAAAATTATCTCATCAACAAAAGCAACAAGAAAGCTGGCAGAAATTGCCAGCATCAATTTTTTTCAGAACTCTAGAAATTAATCAAAGGTTTACAGCCATCCAGACAGCATTTACTCAAGAAAAACAGCTGAATCTCAGTGAGCTTTTCAACATTTCTACTTATCTTATTCTCCATTTCTCCAGTTCTGGGGTAGCCTTGAAAACCAACAGCCTGGCAGCTACCTTGGGGTGCAGAATGATGCTGGAGTTCCTTCAAAGCCTCATTCCCAGAGAACTGTCATTATTTGACTTGTCTGGTTGTTTCCTAGAAAACACCATACACAAGAATGTCTTTATTTGACTTGGCTCAGAACTCACCCACTGTGAAACTTTTTTTCCCTGGGGGCATTTGTTGAAAACAATTTTGTTAATTATTTCATATCAGGACTTCCTGAGGTGTTGGATAACTGTTGGGGCAAACAAAATGTTTAAAAGAAAAAGCTGGGAAACGTGATGTCCATAGTGGCTTTGAGAAGCTCTGACATATTCCTGGGAATCTATAGGGCGGGCCACATGCATTATTAGTAGAGCTGTACACATGCCCAGGGCTGTGAGCATGATCAGAGAAGATCTGAGAAGGCCCTATAGGTATAACGTCTGGATGACTTGAGGTTTGTCAAACAGAAACTGAAAGCTGAGACAATGTTTTCAACTGCTTGATTAAGCACCGAAGGCATGTCCTATCATGCACATAGAGCCCCTTGGCAAAGATTAAAGATTTATTGGTTCCAGGTGTTTAAGAAATCTCTGTCTAATCATTAGCTAACCATTAAACAAACAGAGCAGAGACTTCAGTGGCTGCACATGACAAAGAACACAGACTGAACAGAATTAGCTCAGAAAAGTCACTAAACAAACAAACAACAACAAACAGCAACAACAATAAACCCTAGTGAAGAGAAAGAATCTGATTTCCAGAGTTGCCACATGAAATTACTTAAAGTGTTCAGTTTTCAATAAAAAAATTAGGAGACATACAAAGAATCAAGAAGGAATGGCCTATACACAGGAATTTAAAAGAAAAAAAAAAAAAAAATCAATAGAAACCTTCCCTGAGGAAGCCCAGACAATGGACTTATTAGCAAAGACTTTAAATCAGTCATTTTAAATATGTTCAAAGAACTAAAGGAAACCATGTTTAAAGAATAGAAGTATGAGAATGATGCCTCACCAAATGAGAATAACATTAAAGAGACAAAATTGTTTTTTTAGAAAACCAAATAAAAATTCTGGTGAAAAGTACAATAGCTTAAATTAAAAATTCATTAGAGTTGCTGAATAGTAAATTTGAGCATTCGGAAGAAAAATTCATCAAACTGCAATGTGGGTCAATTGATATTATTAGTCTAAGGAATGGAATAAAAAAAAAACCAAGAAAAATGAACACAGCCTCAGAGACCTGAAGGCTACTATTGAGCATACCAACACATGCATAATAAGAGTTCCAGAAGAGGGGGAAAAAGGGCAGAAACAATATTTGAAGAAATAATGACTAAAATTGGTTCAAATTTTATTTTAAAAAAATTAATCTACATCTAAGAAGCTCAATGAATTGAAAATAGTACAAACTCAATGAGACCCACACTTTGAGACATCATATTCAAACTGTTGACAACCAAAGACAAAGAGAGGACCTTTGAAAACAGCAAGAGAAGAGCAACTTACCACATACTCGGGATCTTCAATAAGATTAAGATGGGCAATTGATTTCTGACAAGGGTGCCAAGAAATTTCTTGGGAGAAAGAATAGTATTTTCAACAAATAGTCCTGTGACAACTGGATATCCACCTGCAAAAGAATGAAGGTGATCTCCTATCTTACACTATATACAAAAATTAATTCTAAGTGTATCAAAGACCTAAATACAAGATCTACAACCATAAAATTTTTAGAAGAAAACATAAGTATAAATATTTTAACCTTGGGTTAGAAAAAGTCTTCTTAGATATGATTCATAAAGCATTAAGCAACCAAAAAAATAATAATAATAAATAAAAATTGGCAAAGGACCTGAATAGACGTATTTCCAAAGAAGATATAAAAATGGCCAATAAACATATGAAAAGAAGCTCAACTTCCATTTCTAGTGGAAAATGCAAATCAGCACCACAATGAGCTACCACATTACACCCACTAAGATATCAATAATCAAAAATATGGATAATAACAATGTTGGCATGGAGGTGGGGAAATTGGAACCCTCATACCCTATTGGTGAAAATGTAAAATGGTACAGTTACTTTAAAAAGCAGTTTGGCTGTTTCTCAAAAAGTTTAACATGGAGTCAGACCAAGAGTCAGCAATTCCACTCAGAGATATATGAATGGTACAGTTACTTTAAAAAGCAGTTTGGCTGTTTCTCAAAAAGTTTAACATGGAGTCAGCCCAAGACTCAGCAATTCCACTCAGAGATATATGTAAATAAATAAATAAATAAATAAGCAACCAAACAAACAAAACCCCCTAGAGAACTGAAAACAAATGTACAAACAAAAGTTTGTACATGAATGGTCACAGCAACATTATCCATAATAGCAAAGTGTAAACAACCCAATGTCTATCAATTGATGAATAAGTGAAAACATGAATAACCAAACGTATATCCATACAATGTAATATTACTCAGTGATAAAAAGCCACTGAAACATACTATACCGTGGCTGAAACTGGAAAACATTATGCTAAATGAAAGAAGCCAGACACAAAAGGACACATATTGAATGATACCTTTTACGTGACATGTGCAGAATAAGTAAATGCATACAGATAGAAAGTAGACTAGTGGTTGTCAGAATTTGGGGGAAAGAGGACAGTGGATACAGATTTCCTTTTAGGAGTGAAGAAAATGTTCTGAAATTAGACAGCAGTGATGGCTGCGCAACAAATTGAATATACTAAAAATACTTAATTGTACACTTAAAGGAGTGAATTGTAAGGTGTATTATTTATATCTTTGTTAAAAAATAAAATAAAAATTGAGTGTCCACAGTATTTTCCAGGCATGGTCACAAGCACTTAAGTTTCAATTGGAGTAATTTTTGTTTGTTTTTTATGTGCGGATTTGCTATACCTGCAGGCTGGTCCTTGAGGAGATGTATGTGCCCTCATTCCTAATGCTGCTCATAGGATTTCCAGAGGAGTTCAGGAAGATATTTACATAGTATTCGGCTAACATTAGAAGAGAGGAGATAAAGGGAGGCTGAAGTGGTTTTGTCACAGCTCAGCCTGCACTATCCACTTGAAGTCCTACACAGGATACTACTTAGGTTAATTAAAGATATAGATAACCCTCTTTTTTCATTATTCAAAGGCAGAGAGAATGTAAGGGGAGAATCTACCTCACTACTCTTTGTGTCTCTTGTGAAAATGTTGAATTTTGGTAATTCTTGTATGATTTTTCTGTTGAAACCACAAGAGACAACACTTTTACAAATAGCCAGGGAGATGGTGGAGTTTCCCCTCAGGAAATGGGCATTACTGTGTCAATTACTTTAGGAAGAGACAAAAATCTAAGTCAGAAAACCAGCATCCATAGAGCAAACCTGAGACAGAACAAGATGGGCTTTCTATTTCTCCACATGACTTGCTATTCCTGTCTCGGCCTGGTACTTCATGAAGTTTAGACAGGTTGGAAGACACTTACGAAAGGCATGGTAAAGAGAGCCCCTGCTGGGCCACTGAGTAGATCTGGGCGCCACGTG